>NC_054567.1:459672-508152 GCF_017654505.1 Polyodon spathula | reverse complement strand
CTGCATAGGTTCTGAGATGCAGGGAACATGTCTTTAGCTCAGGTACTTTTGCCCCATTCCTTAGTTTGGAGTACTCTGTTTCATTCATAATTGTAACACTGGACCCCGTGTCAACCTCAAATTGTACATCCGACTTGTTCAATTTTAACTGTAATGTGATAGGTGCTACCTTGGGAATGCTTGTCTCTGTTATGTTATTCATAATGAACACGTCTTCCTTTCTTTAAATCTCTAGAAATGGATGCCTCCGATTGCATTACCAGTAGTTTTGATTATGTAATTCTTGCTGAAATCGGCGAAGGAGCGTACGGGAAAGTTTACAAAGCCAGGAATTTAAAGCAGCAGCTCAACTTTGTGGCAATAAAAAAATAAAGCTGGAAGGTGCAGATCGAAACGGAATCCCTCCGTTAGTGATACGAGAGGTGGCCGTCTTGAGAAAGACGCACACTCTGGAGCACCCGAACATTGTCAGGTAATGTTATCTGCTTGAGTCTCCATTGAATTAATAATGCATATCAACCCAAACCTGTGTGATAAAAATACTGCCCAATGCCGCTCAATAGTTTACTATTTGCAAGACAATATATTCTGTAGACCCCGCTGAAGTTAGGCTGATATTGGATAGTCGGGTGGATATTCAATATTCGCGCAAAACACTAATTATTTAACATAGTGAAAGATGTCAAGGAGTAATTTAAGCCGTGCCTTGTTGATTTGAGAGTTAGCAATCTGTAGTTATTAACATGAAAATTACGCATTCATATTGACTTTACATTGTACAGTGGGTCACGCCATATAATGGTTCATAGCTCCTACATAAAAACTCACACAATAATGCTGTTTCAAGCAGACATATTGATTTGTTATTAGTCTGGTTTTATGAACACGAAATGTACAAGCTAAAAGCCATAGCCTGCCTCGCTTATTTATTATGTGCAAACTCACAAGCGAATATAATGCAATGGCTTTGCAGCAAATGAACAAAATGCATTAATTCTTCATTCTTGGTGTGTTTGCCTGAGTGTGTATATATACAATGTAAATATATGTGTGTATATATTATGTAATATATATATATATATACAGATATATATATATATATATATATATATATATATATATATATATATATATATATTATATATATATATATATATTTTTGTGTTTTTTTTTTTTTTTTTTTTTTTTATGTATATTGTTTTGCACGAATACAGAATATCCACCCGACTATCCAATATCAGCCTAACTGCAGTGGGGCTGTTCTGCAGCATGCATGTTGTTGTATAAACACGATAAAGTTGCACTGTTGTATTTTTCTACACCTATTCCGATGCTATCTTTTGGTAGCATTCAAAGCTGATTTACAGCAGACAATGTAATCAATTCAAATTTAATTATAGCTGAGCCTTCCCACACTGATTGGAGCTCTTGGGTTCGCACAGGACACAGACGCTGCCGTGCCGCAGATATAAGGAGAACATGCAGCCAGTGCTGTCGTTTTAACCAATTGTGAGACAAATTATGCTGGAAAAGTAATAAAGTCTATTCTTGCACTTTTGTTGCAGGCTGCTTGATGTGTTCGCTTTGTGCAGTGTGCATGAGTTAGATCTGTCTCTAGTGTTTGAGCATATTGACCTTGATTTAGCATCCTACCTGAAGAACGTGCCCAAGTGTGGACTGCCCCGTGAAAAGATTCAGGTAATTACCATGGCAAAAAAATCCACCAGTCCTTTCTTTTCACTTTTTAAAATGCAGGCCCCCCCATGCAGCGTTCATCAGGACATGCCCTCTGAATTGATCCATAGAAACTGCAGCTTGTCATTTGTGTTCAGGACTTGACGTGTCAGTTGCTGAGCGGTCTGGATTTCCTGCACACCCACATGGTAATTCACCGGGATCTGAAGCCGGAGAACATTCTGATCAGCAGCCGGGGACAGATTAAAGTGGCGGACTTCGGCCTGGCGCGCCTCTACAGCTTCAACATGGCGCTGACGCCCAAAGTAAGTCTGGAGAAAAAAAAATATATATAAAAAATCCCTGCTGTGGGATTGTAAGGAGCCCTTTTGCAGGACTGGGAGGACTGGGCTGAGAATTGGTTTTAAGCCAGGGTTAAACAGCACTGTAAGTCTGAACGGGCGTTGCTTGCAGTCTTACTGCGTGCAGCTGTTTTTTTTCTTTCCCCTGTTGCAGGTCGTCACATTGTGGTACAGCGCTCCAGAGGTGCTGCTTTACTCCAGCTACCTCTCATCTGTGGATATGTGGAGCGCTGGCTGTATATTTGCTGAACTGCACCTGCTCAGGTAAGAGAGAGCTGCATCCAGGCTTTTTGCGCTACATTTGAGTTGATAGGTAGTATTCAAAGCAATACCTCTAGAGGGCAGCATGTCTTAAGGTGTGAAAAGGAAGGAAGACTCAGCCCCTGGTCCTGGGCGACCCCCCTGTGTGTTTCTGCTGGTTTTCATTCCAACCGAGCTCTCAGTTTCTTAACTGGACCCTTCATTGAACGGATCATTAGCTTTGCTAGACCGTTTTTAATTGTTCTTGGCTCCTAAAAGTTGCAGAGTTCAAGTTATAAACAATATTTTAGATTAAGTGGAAGTTTTATGGAGATTCACCAAACAAGCAAAAATATTGTCGAGGGCCTGCTATTATGTACGTTGTAAAACAAAGTCAGGAATGTGTTTGTGTTGTGTGTGACACATCCCAGCATCACCATGCACAGACAGAGTTTACAAGAGTATGAGAAATATTTATACAGCATTTTCTGTCAAGTTCACCGGACTGTTTGAAAAGAAAAATAATAATAATAATAATAATAATAATAATAATAATAATAATAATAATAATAATAATAATAATAATAAATAATAAATGTTGCACTTTAAAATACTTTAACAAGTTAATAAACAAAAAGGATCAAAGAAGGAATTTGTAAAGAAACACAATGGAGATTGCAGTAAGTTGTACATATAAATTTATAACAATAAAATCATTTTGTTGAAAATATCAGTTCAGCTATACTGTTGCTGTCCAGCTGTCTTCTGATGTACCGGACTTCCAATCAGACAAATACTGGTACCATGACTGTACAATTACAGTGCTAATAATAATAACAATAACACTGTTGCATGTACAGGCATGATCAGTAACTGGGATCCATAGCGTTTTCAAGCCCAACCTTTATTTTACAACGGAGTTGCCAGAGGTCAGGGTGGTGACCTTTTATCAAAGCACGCCCTGTTTGGTAACGGGACCGCCCATCTCTAGCATGTCCAATAGGAATGCACGGGCGGGGTCATGTGTTTATTTCCAGTCTTGTGCATCGTTTCCAAGTCATCTCTGGTGTGGATTGATGTTCGCGTCGCTCTGTCCGGTGTGGAGGCAGCCTTACCTTAAACAGATTCCCGCTTCAAGCCAGTATTACAAATAATAATAATAGAATAATACAAAAAAAACATTTAACGAGAGCCATTTTTTAAGGTAATTAAACAGGCGCTGTGTTCTGAGTAAATGACCATTTGTTTTCGATTGTGTAATGATTGTAACAAACGCTCCAACCGCACAGTTTAAAAGCATTTCATTTCCAGTGAAGTAACACACTGAAAACCTAAACTAAGGAGTTTCTTCATTTAAGGTACCTGTCACAAATACCAGCTGTTTTTTTTATTTATTTTTTCCATGACGTGCAGTTTGTCAAGTTTTAAATGTACTTGAAGTAAAAAAAAAAGCATTTTTTTTTGTGTCTGTAACATACCAAATATTAAACATCAACCTCAATAAAACAGCTTTTCATCCTCAAGAAACTCAAACAAATATTACATTGCCTATTGGTGCCGAGTACTGGAGTCTCCCAGATTTATAAGTTTGGCACGGTGCGTCTCCAAACTCTTCATCCTCCTCCTCAGATCTTCCTCTCCCGTGCATCTTCTGCCGTCAGCTGACAAGTGATCAGCGGATATCCCAGCATGCCTTTCTTCTTAATACATGACATCACCCACCCAATATCTCAGAACAAAAGGAATGTTGTTTTGGGGTTTTTTTTGGGTACAATAGCTGAAAATAATCGTAATATTTAAATTAAAAGCAGCCTTCACAAAATCTCATTTTAGACGGGTGGATGGCACCGGTCGCTGGCTTATTTTGAAAACCTTGCTTAACTAAGTTGTGTAGAGCTCAGTTGTAATGACAACCAGAAGACACAGGGGGAGGTCCCCCAGGACCAGGGCTGGGAAGCCCTGATCTGAGATCTCCAATGAAGGCACTTCAGAAAGTAAAAGCTTTTTGAGTTTCATATGTAACATTTAAAAGCTGGCCAGATAGCGTTTGACTGACTATGTGAAATGTGCAACTAGTGTTGGTGTGCGTAGTCAGCTGATGTCTGTTTTTTTTTTTTTTTTTTTTGTGCTGTTTTTGTGACTTTGTAGGCCATTGCTTTGTGGCGATTCAGAACTGCACCAGCTTAAGATAAAGATCTTTTGTGATAGAAGTAACCACCTGTATAGTGGGGGTGGTGTTCAGTGGTAAATAGATAAGCTGCTTGTCCTTGTAATGAAGCTGTGGCAGGTTTTGCATGATATAGTCCAGCCAGCTGAGTGCAGGTGCTGTTTCATGGCTCTCTGGACTACTTATCACATTGAAATATCTCAGCAGATGTGAAAAGCCCATGAGCACATCACTGCGGTTAACATCACTCGCATTCGACACTCACTCCGTTTACTAGCACTCTCGGACACTAAAAGCAGAAGATCAGAGGTTTACATGCGAGTAAAATTGCTGTGCAGTATTGCCGTCATCCTACATACATCGTAGTGTAGCATGAAAAGCTGTGCAGTGCGGGTGCTTACAGCTGTGCTGTGTTCTGAATTCTAACCAATAAAACCTGATAACACCCTCACCCCCACCCCGATGCAAAAAAAATGCAATCAGTCGATAGCCAATAATGACCGGGGAAAAAAAACCCATAGAAATGGTTAACCAAGTCACGATGACTTTACCTTTATAACCCTTTGCAGTCCATTTATTCAGCGCTCGGCAGGGGTGTTGGGTCCAATTTATTTTACACACGCTGTTTAAATTTTTTCAGTAAAACAGGTTTAAACGCATTGCATGCAAAACAACATTCAGTCTTGAACAAAGAAGACTACGTGGCGACCTAATTCAAGCATTCAAAATTCTAAAAGGTATTGACAGTGTGGACGCAAGGGACTTTTTCAGCCTGAAAAAAGAAACAAGGACCAGGGGTCACAAATGGAGTTTAGAAAAAGGGGCATTCAGAACAGAAAATAGGAGACACTTTTTTACACAGAGAATTGTGAGGGTCTGGAATCAACTCCCCAGTAATGTTGTTGAAGCTGACACCCTGGGATCCTTCAAGAAGCTGCTTGATGAGATTTTGGGATCAATAAGCTACTAACAACCAAACGAGCAAGATGGGCCGAATGGCCTCCTCTCGTTTGTAAACTTTCTTATGTTCTTATGTTCTTATGTCTTAGTACTGCATCTCCAGCCAAGCCCCACCCCTTGTTTGCTATGTTATTCACATACCTCTTTATAAACGTGCATACTGATAAATCCTCTCCGGTCACTAGTTTTATCACCACGATCCAAGTCATTATTTTATTACTATAACATCTCAAAAAGCTCTGGAAATGTCTGTGATATTCTTCGAGCGCTGGGTGCGGAGGCAGCTATCTCCTTTTTTGTGCCCGCGTTATCTCTATGGTGATGTCGGAATGTTGGACCTGGTCCCACATAGGACCTTAAAGGGTTAAAACCTACTACAGAAATAATAATAAATGCATTTCCCAGTGCTGCTGGGCAACGTCCCGCCTTCCTGACATCTATCGCTGATTTGTACTGAATACTTTAAACCGGCCCCCCCAACTACTGAGTGACAGCACATTCCTGCATTTCTATTGGAGATTCTGCTGGCGAGATTGAAAACGAGGTTACAGTTGGGAATGAAGGCTTGTTCACAGGATTTAAAGCTGTGTTACAGTTAAGATACGGAGGATTTAAAACAGAATTGTAGTGACTTGAAAAAAAAAAAAAAAAAAAATGCCTCCACATAAAAATCCCAGAAGAACGTGCCCGTGAGCAGAAGGGTTTCACTGTGGAAGACAGCAAAGGAAAGAAAGGACAGCTTAAGAGTGCAAGTCCTGTCCAGTTACTGCTATACATATTTTGACTGGACTAAAAAAAACTGCTCAAGCATTTTGGAAAGTGTCCAAAAACACTAATTTCATCCAGTAGATCAAAAACTAAAGCCCCGAAAAAAAATAAAACTCAGAAATAGCTAAAAATAAACACTGAAAAATTCAAATTCAAAACACAATTAACAAAAACCGAAAAACAGATGCCCTAATTGTAGCAATGTGTTGTGCAAGCAGAGCGCAGTAATCTGCATGTGTGAATCTCATTCATGAACAGTACTGGCGTTGGGATCCAGCACTATTTCAAGTCCCGCTGTAAACAGTACTGGCGTTGGGATCCAGCACTATTTCAAGTCCCGCTGTAAACAGTACTGGCGTTGGGATCCAGCACTATTTCAAGTCCCGCTGTAAACAGTACTGGCGTTGGGATCCAGCACTATTTCAAGTCCCGCTGTAAACAGTACTGGCGTTGGGATCCAGCACTATTTCAAGTCCCGCTGTAAACAGTACTGGTGTTGGGATCCAGCACTATTTCAAGTCCCGCTGTAAACAGTACTGGTGTTGGGATCCAGCACTATTTCAAGTCCCGCTGTAAACAGTACTGGCGTTGGGATCCAGCACTATTTCAAGTCCCGCTGTAAACAGTACTGGTGTTGGGATCCAGCACTATTTCAAGTCCCGCTGTAAACAGTACTGGCGTTGGGATCCAGCACTATTTCAAGTCCCGCTGTAAACAGTACTGGCGTCGGGATCCAACACTATTTCAAGTCCCTCTGTAAAGGCCAGCGGTTGTATCAATGCTGTTTTCATGCTTGTATGGAGAAGTATTGAAGTCCTGATCAAGTCCGCTGTGTTTATTGTTACAGTGCGTGCTCAGGCTGGGTCTCTGCCCCACTTGGCAGACGGTTCCCTTAAAAAGGACTGTTTATTTTCCATAGTCCTTACAGATAAATGGGGCTGATTTAATCAGGGTTTAGGTCGGCCAGGGTGTCCTCAGCTCACCGCATACCAGCGACCACTGTGGTCTGGCCGGGTGCCTGCGGGCTTGCCTGTAAGCTGCCAGGGCTGCATTGTCCTCTGACGCTGTAGCTCTAAGGTGGCTGCATGGTGAGTCTGCAGTGTGTAAAGAAGTGGTCGGCTGATGGCACACGCTTTGGAGGACAGCGTGTGTTCATCTTCGCCGCTCCCGAGTCAGCGCGGGGCTGGTAGCAGTGAGCTGAGCCTAAAAATAACTGGAGATTACTAAATTGGGGAGAAAACAAAAATAATTTGTGACCACTAAGTTAAAAAAATAAATAATAATAATTGACTCTTGTATCCCTTCTTAGGTTTATCGGAGCCCCCCACAAGAAGAATGGCCTAAGAACAGTATCTTAGAGCACAGCTCTTTCTGGAGCGAGACTGGGCCCCACACACAGAGTCCCATTGCCAACATGGACGAGCTGGGCAAAGACTTGCTGCTGGTATGTACCTGCTAGGAACAGCGGTGTCGTTTGAAACCCGATGCCATGCTGTAGCGCTTCAAACGAAAACAGTAAGAAATGAACACTGTAGCAGATATTCAGCCATCAAGGCGTGGGAATGCTGTTAATACAGGGTTAGAAACTAACAAATCTGTGGTCCCGAGGACCAGTCCCTTTTGTAAACTTGCTAGCCCTGATGTGAAGTTGTTGAGTCGGAATCAACTGTCCCTAAAATATTAGGCCTACATTTTATTTTCCTTAAAAAAATTAAGATATAAAATGTAGATTTTTTTTTTTTTTAATTGAATTAAAAAAAAAAAAAAAAAAGACACACACATCCACCCACCCAATAAACACGGGCACTCATTCCCAGACACAGTGACTGGGTTTCTCCATCTGCCTTCTTCACATTCCACATCCCAGTGTGGGCAACAGCATGGACAGCAGGCTTCACGCAGCACAGCACTGCCTCAGTAATGGAACTGTCTGTAGACCTGGCTAACACAAACTTATTGAGCAGAACTGGGCCGGACGCTGGCTCTTCGCAATAGCGTGCATACACTCCTGTACCTGTGTAGAATTTTCTGTAGGATTTCAACCCACATTTAACCCTTCTGTCTCGTCCAGGTCACGCCTCCGTTCAGAATGTGGTCGTGCTGCTTCGCAAGGGCGTGAGCTGTTTGAAAAAACACTGAGCTTTAAAACCACAGCTAGGTGTGTAGGAAGGGTTCCGCTCTTGATGTGCTTGGCTTGCCGGTCTTTGCCTCCATCAGTTTCACTCAGTTATAATGATTGCTTTATTTTTCAAGGCGCTGTAAAATCGACTCTCTCTTCACGGTGGACGGCCCCGTCACCAACGTGCCACTCTGGCTTTTACTCATACTGGACCCAAGCCTTGCAGCGCACGTTATTCTGTGAAGGCGCAGCCTTCCTGCAGCCAGTCGCATTGTGAAAGCAAGGTCACTTGACAAGTGCGCTGCCTCTTCTCTCTGCATCACATTCCTGGCATTTGAGAATCGGCAGCTTTTTTTCCCCTTTTGTGGGGGGGGGGGGGGGGGGCAGTTTGCAACCTGTTATAAATCTCATTGTCAAATGTCATTGATCCATTGCCGTGGTTTAAATGTAAACATTCGGTATTCTAAACCAAATCTACAATAAAAAAAACAGGGGCTCCAGAGTGGCGCATGAGGCAAAGGCGCTGCACATGAGGTACAGGAACCAGCTACCAGCTCCTAGCCTGGGCTTCACCAGTTCAAGACCCAAATGCAGCATTACAGTTTGTTTCATCACTCCCTTCATACACCTGCATATGGATGACAGGAAAACAATGTTGACAAACAAACCAGCATTTTTATTTAGCAGGTTATATGGGGGGCATTACAGCCATGGCCACACGTTTTGCATTACACCCTGCAGGATTAAGAATGATAATTGAACGTGCTGAAATGACAGATTTGTAGTTTTCCACAAATTGAAAAAAAAAGTGACATTTCAAAATCTCACGTGAAGTACTGTGCTGCTGTTGTAGTTTCCATTAGAGCAGGGGTGGCCAACCTTTCACAGACCAAGAGTCAAGGAAATAACATATACAGTGACAAAGAGCCACAAACTTTACAAAGTGCTTCATTTAGCATTTCACTGATATGTTTTACTACAATTACTATAATGCACGCACACACGCACTATTAAATGAAGCTGCCCTTTATTTTTTCCAGTGCATGCGTAATATTATTGATAACCAAAGAAATACATTTTCACTATATATATAAAAGCATAGTTTTGTTTTTGTTTCTTATTTGAATGCGTAGCTAACTATTGTATATTTTCTTATACCACATACAGGCAGGTTCTGTACTCAGTGTGGCTTTTGGCATTCTTTACTACGCACACTGTTCTGAATGCAGCTGTAGTTCAATGTCAGTATTCAGATCTGAGATGGATGCGTTCTATCGTGTGATGTAAGAGCTGCAGCTCTGAAATTTGCTTTTGCAGTTGATTGTTGTTTGGACGTAGGATAGCAATAACATCCCTAAGGCAAGTTTTCACACACACACCTTCGGGGTAGGGTTTTTTGCACTGGCAATGTTCCAGGCCACTTGTTAGGAGTAGGCTAGAGTTGCGATCTCAGATTGCTTGGCAAATTTGGTCAACATTTGTGTCTGTTTATCCTTTTGTTTTTTACCAAAAGCAGTCATTTTGACGGGTACATTTTAATCAGCTCCGATATGAAAATGAAATGCAAACTTTCATGAACATGATATCTAACATTTGCATAGCAGAAACATCATTTTTAAATGGAAAAAAAAACAAAATGTTTATTTTCAAAATTAGCACATATAACGCATGACTGTCCTGGCGGTTCTAGAGCTAACATTTAAAGACAGACGTTCAGAATCTTTTGGTAATTCTTTGTCAATGCGGGCATGGTTTGTAGTGAAATAACGCTGCAGATTTGAAGATTTGAACTGCGATATAAAGGCAAGTGCCCGGTTGCATAACACCTTACGTGAAATTCCCCTCTTAGTTTTCCCAAATGTTCTACTTAAGTTTGTATTTAAGTATTTCCCTTAAGTTTGTTAACCGTTGCACAAAACGACTTTAAGGGATAACTAAGTGAAAATAATTAAATGTCTTATTGTGTCCCCTTAAATAAAAATAAAAAAAAAACGGTATGGCAGCGTTTTTGGAAATTGAAGAGGAAAGAGCCAAACTTAGCAGAAGGATTTGCAGACAGAAAATCCTTTGGATATAATGGATGAACAGTTAAAAACAAACTATTGATTTGACTGAAATGCTGTCTTTTAAATGTCTGTATAATTCTGGAAGCAGATCAACAACCCCAAGCAAGAAGAAATCACGCATTGCTCCCTGATCTTCAAATACAGCTGCAGCGCTTCGTCTTTTTCACTACTGGTGGCTTTTTATCACTATAAAAATGTATACTTAAAAAAAATATATATAAATAAACTCAGAGACTTATTGTAAAAATAATACACATATAAAATATATACAGCTCTGGAAAACATTAAGAGATCACTGCAAAATTATCAGTTTCTCTGGTTTTGCTATTTATAGGTATGTGTTTGGGTAAAATGAACATTTTTGTTTTATTCTATAAACTATTGACAACATTTCTTCCAAATTCCAAATAAAAATATTGTCATTTAGAGCATTTAATTGCAGAAAAATGACAACTGGTCAAAACAACAAAAAAGATGCAGTGTTGTCAGACCTTGAATAATGCAAAGAAAATAAGTTCAGATTCATTTTTAAACAACACAATACTAATGTTTTAACTTAGGAAGAGTTCAGAAATCAGTATTTGGTGGAATAACCCTGATTTTCAATCACAGCTTTCATGCTTCTTGGCATGCTCTCCACCAGTCTTTCACATTGATGTTGGGTGACTTTATGCCACTCCTGGCGCAAAAATTCAAGCAGCTTTGTGTTTTGTTTGTTTCCATTTGTGTTGATTAAAAGTGCGCGTCAGCACTGTAAAACTCCATTTCTGTTTCCTGGGTCTGCTTTTAAAGGGGCAACGAACCGTGAGAGTGTGAGGATCTTTCACTATATATAAAACAGCAAATAACTTAATAACTTATTCAATGTGCAATGAAATATATGGGAAGTTTGAAGAGGGGCATTTTGACCACAAAAGAGCCGCATGTGGCTCTGGAGACGTGGGTTGGCCACCCCTGTGCTAGACTTTTGCGATTTCATTTTGTAATTTCTTCGGTTTGCATGAGGGCAAATAAAATATCGAAATTATGTTCACGTAGGTTTTTGTTTGTTTGTTTGTTTTGTTTTTCTTTGAATTGTCTGCTTCCTAATATTGTAATAGGGGATGCAAAACGTTTGGCCCTATATGTAAATGATATCCGAGTGATATGTGGTACTGACAGCTGCTGTACTGCTCCATTCCATTCTGCTACAGTGTGGTCGCGTGGTGCTTACCACTCCTTGGTGCCCGGGTGCGCATTAGAGGGATCGCACATCGAAAATGCCCAGGAGTGACGCACTGCGCCGCTCTGCCCAAGGCTTAACCCACACTTGATTTTTTTTTTCCCTCAATTTGGGGAGCTTATATTGTCTGTCAACTAAGATAGCATCGTTCTGTTGGGTGATTTTCATTCCCATATTGACACTCAATCAGATTTTAAAGGGTCACAATATTTACAGTTACATCTTTAATGCAGTCTTAGCAAAACAGGGTTGGGGCTCGATTTCCTTTTTTTAAAATCAAATCCCAATTCCCTCGTAATCAGTCGGAACTGGAATTGATTATAAAGGGAATTGGAATTGGAAAAAAAAATGGACTCCCACCCTGCTTAGCAATAAGCAACACTGAAAAGCATTGTGGGATCGAATCGTAGAAGTTGAGGTATATTTTTAAAATGACAATGTTTCCCACAATTCTTTTCAAGGAGTTCATGAATTCCATGGTACAGCGAACTACCCAATAAACATGCTTTCTGAGTACGATCCACAGGAGGTAACCTTGTGCAATGTCTGTGTTCTTGTAGAAATGCCTGTGTTTCAAGCTGACCGAGAGAGTCTCCGCAGCGGAAGCCCTGGCCCATCCCTACTTCAAGATTGAGGCAGCAAGCGAAGCTGCGGATGTGTAACCTTGAAAAAAAATTAATAAATAAAGGACAGCTGCACTTCTGAACGGCGTGCAATGACAGCCACGCTGAACTGCACACGTTTAGCAGGTCGTTATCAGCCAGTGGTTGCAACCTGATCTCACAGCAAAAATTCAATTGTTATGTTTTTAAAACGTATGTTCCAATTGTTCCATGTACATGGATTGTTTGTTTGTGATTTAGAAGGACCAGTTTGTTTGCTTTTAAACCAATTAAATTGTTACTGTTGGAAAACATGGATTGAGAATTGATTAGGGGTTTGCTACGCATGTGGACTAGTAGAGCTATACTGGTGTTCTTTTCTGAAAAGAGACTAATATTGCAGATAGCAGACTGTTTGGTTCAAATTGCATGTACTGCTAACCACTGATAGAGACAATGCGTCTACAAACTGCCCAACAATGACTGCAAGCTAATGAGATAACAATGCTGTGGACTAGAAGGGAACAGGCTCTAGACTTCAGAGAGATCAAAAGAGATAATCCCACTGGCATCAAAGGGGGTCGCAAGGAGATAACAAAAGGCAGATGTATGGACCTTTTGTCTCCAGGAGTGTGAAGAATGCACTGAGTTCAGAGGTTGTCACATTAGACTACACACACACACACACACATACATACAGACACACACACACACACACACACACACTAAATTAACAGAATAAAGTGTTGTACCTTGACCATTGGTTAATGTCAGAGAAAGGGGAGGTGGACCATCTATACAGAAGGGTATTTAATGTCATGCAAACATTGTAATTTTGAGTTCTGTATGTCCTGTACCTGGGACCAGACTCCCTGCATATTTCAATAAACCTGGCAACTGATTGAAGAAAAGGACTCTGTGCATTTTCTTGAATCTACTTACTCACCATCTATTTTCTTTAAGTTACTTCATTGGCGAGCCACCTGTGGACTGTTTCCTGAAACTTTTTTTTTCCAAATACCGGGGGGTTGATACTTGATTACGGAGAAACCTTTTTTGCAAGCCTGTATCCCATGAAGAGGACCAGGACAAAGCAGACAGAAGGAGACTATTTCTACTTTCAGCTCAGACGGTGTGGATCGAACATATAACCACGTACATTGGTGAGTAGTTACTGGTTTTTTGTTTTATATGCAGTTTTTAGAATGTAGTGAGAATCAAGGGTAAAGTATGAAAGAGGACTTTTGACTACTTGATAATTCATGTACATTGAGGACACAATTAGTTAAGACTGCTTAATTAAAAGTGTATTGACTAGTAGGACTTTAGGTATGAAAGAGGACCTCTGGAATCCTAAAAAAAGTCATGAGTAAATCGTGTAGTGTTATGACGTGCCAGTAGAGTTTATTGGACTAGTTACACGGACTTGTATTGCTCAACAGGTACGGGCATACTCGGATTTATGTTTTATGTTTGTTTTTGAGAAGATTTGTTACACTTGTTTTGTCTTTGTTTGTACTGTTTGGTTTATATGTCACGATAAGGGGGCAATAGGATTAGCCTCTTATTTAACTGTCCACATTAGGTGGTACAAATAAGGAACAATCAGACAGTAAGTTCCAGTTAAGAACATTGGTAACAACAAGACAAAACTAAAAAGTGTTGTTGTTTTTTTTGTTAGTTTTGTTTTGTTGGGAGGCTGTCTGATCAACTCCAAATATGTTAAAATATAATATTGACGGTCATCAAATGGATGACTGGAGAATATGGAATATAGGCTATGTTTTAAAACATGGCAAAAAGGGAAGCTATGTACAGAACAGTAATGTACATGTTCATGTAACAGATCAGGAGTGTGTGTCTCGTAAGAAGAAAAAGACAAAGGCAATTCAAGACTGGTAGCCCACAAAAAACTAAACAAAACAAAAAAAAATAAATAAACTGTAATGCTAAAGATTCTATATCAACATTGAGGAATACATGTTGTAAAAATAAAATTAAAAGGTCACATTAAAATGTAATTAAGAAGTTGTTTATTAATGATTGTTTGAGTAATTCTGATTTTACTCAAGCGTGGAGATAAAGTAACTTCTTAGTAAAATTACGTACTAAGAAATTGTTTATTAATGATTGTTTGAGTAATTCTGATTTTGCTTAAGCGTGGAGATAAAGTAACTTCTTAGTAAAACTACGTACTAAGAACCAGCACGAATACTTATTGTCTTGCCCCGATCATAAGAGGGTTTGATAAGGGAAAGAGACCCAGGTTAATGGATGAATTGTTTGACTGCAAAAGAATGGCCAACCTTTGGACTGAAACAGTAACACAAATACACAAAGGAACAATGAAAAAGTTTGTGTTGGATTATATTGATATACAAAGAGCTTTTTGTTTTTCTAAGGGTTAACTAGAAAAGAAAGTGCAGAGAGGGAGAGAGAGAGATAATGTAGAGATTGCTGCTACATTGACTGCTTGAAAAAACACTTAGGAAGAAAACAAATGTTTTTGGAGATCAATAAATCTGAAACTAAGTAAATCAACCTTGAAATATTTTATTAAAAATATTTTCATGAAGCAAGTTAAGTGTTTGTTTGTTTGTTTGTGAATTTTATGTTTAAGACACGGGTGAATTTTATGAATCACCTATGAATACATATTTGAAACCACAGATCACATGAGAATGAAATAGGAATGTTGGCGCAAGGGATTTTACAGTGCAGTATAGGACTGTAGGCTTAGTGGATGGTGGTACTGGATAATCAGCAGCACTGATTATGGAAAGTTTTTAGAAACTTATTTTTCAAGAATTAACAGATTTATTTGTAAATTCTTGAAAATGCATGGCGTGATATTAATCAAACTAACACGTTTTTGAAAAGGGTTTTATAACTTGATTTAAAAAACAATAAAAACAGAGAAAGCAATCTGTTTGCTACAGGCACATAAACTAACACAGAGAGACTAAATAACTTACCTAATAGGCTACTGTTTTATCAGCTGCAAGAGGGTGGGTTATTGAATTGAAAATTGAATAAGCCAATACCAATAACTTTTTTTTTTATTACAAATACAAGATATCACTGAGGGATAATGTATACTAAATGGACCAGCAACTAAGTGTAAAATCTTTGGTTGACATTAGGCTGTCTGTGTTAGTATACTATCACCCTACAGGGGTTTCTCTGTCAATTATAAGCACAAATCAAAGTAGTGCACAATTAGCATAGGACTAAGCCCCTACCTAAAGGGTTACAATTTCAAATTGGGGAACAAATGTTGCTTATGAAAAACAAAAAAAAAAAAAATGGGGGACGGCTAGGGTGCCAATTGGGACAGTTCCATATGAAACTATGGACAAACTTGTGCAAATCAATAAAGATTGTATAAAAGATATTAACTTGAAGTTTTTTTCGATTCTGGGTGATGTGCTTAAATAGCTGTTTTGTGATAAGACAAAGATAAACAGACTTTGCACTTAAACACCAGTAGAGATCTTGTAAATAAATAAGCTTACAAAGGCTTAAACAGATCACTGGATTTAAGAAGCGAGTATTATATTTCTCTGTTACAAACTGCTTTAATAGCCTATACATTCCCAGATGAAATAAAGAAAATTCAAGGAGAGAATAACCCCATTGAAGGTTTAAATGAAATCAGATGTTATCAAAATAATTAATATTGCACTTGATTTTTCTTCTAGGTTTGGAAAAGAAATAATTCTGATGGAGATTCAAGTATTGGGACACAGGTGGAGACAACGGTGAAACAACTGATCGTACAGCAGGGGCTGTGAATGGGATGAGACCATTGAAAACTGCTGTGCTACTGAAGAATATTGTCAGCTATGCTGGACATTCATTTTGAAAAGAACGTGACATTTGAATGATTCAGTGTTGTATATGTCTAAAATGAATGAAGGGAAATTCATGTTAACATTATTTGTAATAGGTTAGCAGTAGAAGTGTTGTGCAAAATGATTATATTTGTGGGGGTATTGTATAGAGAATATCACAAGATATAATTAAGGTTTTTTATAACTATGAGAAAAGAAACACTTACCTACTAATGTGTTACATATAGATAGTTAAGCATTCACACGCTATTTTAGTACTTGTTCAATGTATTGTGATCATTTTTAAGTCATAGTTTTAGTTTGTAATCAATCTTACGTGCATTTTAAGATTGATATGGTCGAGCTAGAATATTGGATTCTAGAATGATGGAATTTTACATATGCAAGTTAAAAATAACAATGATTCACCTAAATGTGTAAGGTCAGAGCAACATACCAATATCCAGAATTGGCTTCACAAAGAGAAAGCAAGATAGATACCTACACATAATGGAGAGACTTAGAATAAAGGAACATGCTTCACTATAATATATTATACAAACACGTTACTTGATGTGACTACTCCGAACCAGAGAAGAGGACATCTGAGGGCTCGGGATCACGTGAGCAACATGGTTGTAGCGGGTCACCCCCCTCCATCTTATATTCTAAAAGTAGGGTATGTTGGAAAACATGGATTGAGAATTGATTAGGGGTTTGCTACGCATGTGGACTAGCAGAGCTATACTGGTGTTCTTTTCTGAAAAGAGACTAATATTGCAGATATCAGACTGTTTGGTTCAAATTGCATGTACTGCTAACCATTGATAGAGACGATGCGTCTACAAACTGCCCAACAATGACTGCAAGCTAATGAGATAACAATGCTGTGGACTAGAAGGGAACAGGCTCTAGACTTCAGAGAGATCAAAAGGGATAATCCCACTGGCATCAAAGGGGGTCGCAAGGAGATAACAAAAGGCAGATGTATGGACCTTTTGTCTCCAGGAGTGTGAAGAATGCACTGAGTTCAGAGGTTGTCACATTAGACTACACACACACACACACATACATACAGACACACACACACACACACACTAAATTAACAGAATAAAGTGTTGTACCTTGACCATTGGTTAATGTCAGAGAAAGGGGAGGTGGACCATCTATACAGAAGGGTATTTAATGTCACGCAAACATTGTAATTTTGAGTTCTGTATGTCCTGTACCTGGGACCAGACTCCCTGCATATTTCAATAAACCTGGCACCTGATTGAAGAAAAGGACTCTGTGCATTTTCTTGAATCTACTTACTCACCATCTATTTTTTAAGTACTTCAGTTACCAAAAATGAATGAATATTCTTTAGTCCTTTCATTGTAAGTCTGCGCATAGTCTTGTTATACAAGTGCTAATATACACACTGCCTTTTTTCTTTATATAGTAGGGTAGCTACTGCCTCATTAAAACCGGACTGATCAATACTGAGGACGTCCATTCAATGGTTGATAACGAACCGATTGGGCGACGGTACAGGAAAATACTTGAGTCATGTTTAAAGCAGTGTGGCAAAGTGGTTTGTAGTGCTCCGGTGTATAGGTAATTTGAGGTGCGCCAACAAAGGACAAACACGAAGTTTACCGGTCAGGTTTCTTTTGATGCCCTTTAAACCGGGTTTCAAATAATAAAGCTGGCTCTACCCAGCAATGGGTATTGCCAGCGAAAACTGGACTCAAATAATAAAGCTGGTTCTACCCAGCAATGGGTATTACAAGCTACAAAACAAAGGGTTTGTAGTCCCGAAATAATAAACACAAAAACACGTCTCCAAACTGGGTGCTCTGGTGCAGGTGCGGTGCTCTGAGTTCTGGTGCTCGTGCGCGTTCAGGTCCGGACTTCTCACTGCAGCTCCAGCTTTGTATCAGCCGTCTGGCAAAACAAACACAACACTCCTCAATGAACCCACACTTCATTCACGGTTCCGTCCTTGTCTCCTCCCATTAACCACAACAAAGGAGCCGATTACGGCGTCACGTCCCCCTAAAGTACCCTAAGCCCCGCCCCTTCCGATAGCTAGTTCAATCACGTCTCCTCCAATTCATGACTGAAACTTTGCTCATCGTACTAGGGCCATGACTCCAGGTACCGTAACGCCGCCCTCTTCCTGAATGGCCGGCTCCCGACTGTCCCCGGGATGAACTGCCAAACCATTCAGTAGGAAGCCCGCAGCTCCCGTTGTACAGTGCCCTCACCGACCGAGAGGGAGATTGTTGATTCGGATTCATTCCGAATCATTCGGAAACAATCACTGTTATATTGAATTGCCTTTTGTATTAATAAACTTTGTAAACTTTTAATTGTTTTCTAGTCCTGTGTTTGGGAGTAATGCTAGTATCGGCATAAATCTTTGCTCAATTAAACGAAACTTAATCAGTATTCTCTTTTTCTCCCTAATATAACTGGGAGTGGCGTAGCGGCTACATTTCAATACATTTTAAATTAAGCGATAGGTGTCAAAGCCTGTTACACTAGTTTTCATGTATGTAGTGAAAATAATACAATGGCTTGCCTTGAGTTAATATATTTTAGAAGAAACAAATTGGCCAACAGGAGAAGAAATTAAACAAAATACTAGCAGAGGATCCATCAGTCCGTTGACCTGTGGGTTATGGGCCCAGCACGCTTCCGCTGCGCCACGAGACCGATCCTTGGAAACTTTGCAAGATGGGCTGCTGCTTGACTCACAAAGAGAGGAGACGACAACAAAACAATTAGTAAGTACATGTTTCCACCCAGTTTCAAACCAGGGACCGCAGGCAAACGTGATAACCACTACACTGTGGAAACTTCCATGCATTGCTTTTTCCATTCATCTGGGCTTTAACTGAAGACTGCCTTGTACTACATGATCCAAAAAAGGCACTGTATGCTTACAGGGCAACAGAAGAAGCACTCACCAGGCAAGGGGTTTCCATAGTGTCGAATTTATCACTTTCACCTCACAGTCAGACTTACATTGAAAATAAGCATTGCTGTGTTCCACCCATTTTCAAACAGGGGACTTTTTCGCGTGTGAGGTGAACGTGATAACCACAACACTATAGAAACCCCTTGCCTGGTGAGTGCTTCTTGTAACAAGCAGCAACTGATGCAAATAATCCAACATTTTAATGACAATTATACAATGTCAGTGCTAGACAGTAGGTGTCAGGCTTTGGATAGTACTGTACATCATCCATGACTTGACCTCAATTATTCTCAGATGATATGTGACAGATCCTGCGACGTCATTGTCACATGTGCGGTGCTCCACAAATTAAAAAAAAACAACAACAACAAAAAAAAAAATATGCATTTAGCGTCTCTGCAATGTTTTTTCCATGCTTCCTCTCTGGACTTGGCTGCAGCAGCAGTGTTGCATTTAGTTGTGATCATGCTTTTATATTTCTCAAAACTTTCCATTATAAGCTCTTGCTTAGTCAGGCTGAAAAGTTGCTCTCTGTTTGAAGTCATCTTTGGTGAAGATCATTGTTTCAGTGCTCTGTGATTCTCCCTTTGAGGAGCACGAGCACGCGCAATTACCAGGGTTTCTTCAATCGGAATCGAGTTAACGAGACACTTTTAGCCTGTATTCGCGTAGAGGAACAGAGATAGTCTGACTTCAATTATCGGGTTAATCCAATCTTGCTAACCTCTGATTAGCCTGAATTAGTTCAACCAGCTACGAGGAACAGGACCCTGGTGGATATTGATACCAATCCCTTCAAAACATGTTTCACTCTAGAAATGATCCTTGAAAATATAGTCTTGACTTTCATTGGCAGACCGTCTACCCCAACTGGCAAGGAATACTTCATATGATACAATGACTGGGCAACAGCGAGGTGTTACATTAACAATACAAACTAACTTGAGACCGACAAGCCGTTAATGTATAACTCAAGTTTCTCGTGTGATAGAAAAGTAAGTTTTGTCATTCGCATTGCCTGCCTCGTCAAGGCAAGCTCGAGCCACAGCACACAGCGCAGCTGCATGGGGACACAGGGGTGGAATTATAAAAGCGACTGAATCAATGAGCTGAGAATACCTTTCAAAGGAATTGAAACATACCTCTAGAGGAAATATTTGCTATTTAGCTAATTGATTTATTTTCTGAATTTGCAAATGGCAGACTACATTGCCAAGGGAAAAAAATCCAATATAAATTACTTGTATCAAGCTGCGATATAACCTATGAGAATAGAAGACACGTTTAGCATGTGACAAATAGTGGGATCGATGCCCGCATTCTCCAAATCGTTTTAATGTATGTACATATTTATTACCTACGCATTATGGAGATAAATACAAAGTGTGACAATTTTTGGTAAACAGAGACTCCCGCCCTACATGCGTATTTTAAAGTACAGTCTGCTAATTTGTAATATTCCCCAGACTGAAAAACTCCAGTGCGTCCTCCATTTCATGTCTTCAAAGAAGCAAAAGGGAGGTCTTTTTTAGCAATGGAAGTTGTGTTATTTGAGAATAAATATAAATGGCTTGAAGTTTGCTTGCATTTCTAATGTGTTTGTAATAAACTATCAGTTTTAGTTTAATTACCAATCATTGCACTGTATACATAACAATAGGCGCATGCTATGGACCGCCAGATTCAGACGGTGAGCAAAATAATCTGTTACACAATGACATTAGAAATGCGTGTAGCAAAGGAAAAGCCATACTAATGGGGGATTTCAACTTCCCCCATATAAAATGGGAAAACCCGGTGGGGAGCACGACAGATGAAATTGAAATGGTGGAAATGACAAATGACTGCTTCCTAACACAATTTGTCAAGGCACCGACTAGAGGGGAGGCATGCCTTGATTTAGTCTTTTCAAATAACGAAGACAGAATAACTAAAACAGAGGTCAGAGAACCACTAGTAAACTCAGACCACAACATGGTCTCATTTGAAGGCTTTTTTAAAACCCCAAAAATAAAGACTAAAGCTAAGGTTTACAATTTTAGAAAAGCAAACTATGAAGGTATGAAACAGACACTAACAGAAGTAGATTGGAGTAAAATAGAGAAAACACCCACAGAAGAAGGATGGTTGTTCTTCAAAAATGTAGTACTAGAGGCGCAAAACAATTACATCCCTAAAGTAGACAAATCTAAATGTAAAACTAAATTGCCAAAATGGTTTAATAGATCAATTAAAAAAAATATTCAGCGAAAAAAGGCACTTTACAGAGCATTAAAAAAGGACCAAAAAGAAAGTACGCAGAAAGAGTACACAGAACTGCAAACGCAAGTCAAAAAGGAAGTTAGAAAGGCCAAGAGAGAAATAGAAATGAACATTGCTAAGGGAGCTAAAACCAATTCCAAAAGGTTTTTCCAATATTACAACAGCAAGAGAACATTCAAAGAGGAGGTTAAATGTTTAAGAGATACAAATGGCAAAATCATAGATGAAGAAAAAAAAAAAGCAAATATATTAAATGATTACTTTTCACAAGTTTTTACAAAGGAAGATACGGACAACATGCCCCACATGTCATCCAGTTCCTATCCAGTTTTAAATAACTTTAGCATAACCGAGGCAGAAGTGTTAAAGGGACTAGGAGCTCTTAAAATAAACAAATCCCCTGGGCCGGATGAGATCCTCCCAATAGTACTCAAAGAAATGAAAGAAATTATTTACAAACCGCTAACCAAGATCATGCAGCAGTCTCTTGACACAGTGGTGGTACCGACAGACTGGAAAATTGCAAACGTAATAACGATCCACAAAAAGGGAAACAAAACTGAACCAGGTAACTACAGACCAGTAAGCCTGACTTCTATTATATGCAAACTTATGGAAACTATAATAAGATCCAAAATGGAAAATTACCTATATGGTAACAGGGTCCTGGGAGACAGTCAACATGGTTTTAGAAAAGGGAGATCGTGTCTAACTAACTTGCTTGATTTTTTTGAGGATGCAACATCGATAATGGATAATTGCAAAGCATATGACATGGTTTATTTAGATTTCCAGAAAGCTTTTGACAAAGTCCCGCACAAAAGATTAATTCCAAAACTGAACGCAGTTGGGATTCAAGGAAACACATGTACATGGATTAGGGAGTGGTTAACATGTAGAAAACAGAAAGTACTGATTAGAGGAAAAACCTCAGAATGGAGTGTGGTAACCAGTGGTGTACCACAGGGATCAGTATTAGGTCCTCTGCTATTCCTAATCTACATTAATGATTTAGATTCTGGTATAGTAAGCAAACTTGTTAAATTTGCAGACGACACAAAAGTAGGAGGAGTGGCAAACACTGTTGCAGCAGCAAAGGTCATTTAAAATGATCTAGACAAGATTCAGAACTGGGCAGACACATGGCAAATGACATTTAATAGAGAAAAGTGTAAGGTACTGCACGCAGGAAATACAAATGTACATTATAAATATCATATGGGAGATACTGAAATTGGAGAAGGAATCTATGAAAAAGACCTAGGAGTTTTTGTTGACGCAGAAATGTCTTCATCTAGACAATGTGGGGAAGCTATAAAAAAGGCTAACAAGATGCTCGGATACATTGTGAAAAGTGTTGAATTTAAATCAAGGGAAGTAATGTTAAAACTGTACAATGCACTAGTAAGACCTCATCTTGAATATTGTGTGCAGTTCTGCTCACCTCGCTATAAAAAAGATATTGCTGCTCTGGAAAGAGTGCAAAGAAGAGTGACCAGAATTATTCCGGGCTTAAAAGGCATGTCATATGCAGACAGGCTAAAAGAATTGAATCTGTTCAGTCTTGAACAAAGAAGACTAAGCGACGACCTAATTCAAGCATTCAAAATTCTAAAAGGTATTGACAATGTCGACCCAAGGGACTTTTTTGACCTGAAAAAAGAAACAAGGACCAGGGGTCACAAATGGAGATTAGACAAAGGGGCATTCAGAACAGAAAATAGGAGGCACTTTTTTACACAGAGAATCGTGAGGGTCTGGAATCAATCCCCAGTAATGTTGTTGAAGCTGACACCCTGGGATCCTTCAAGAAGCTGCTTGATGAGATTTTGGGATCAATAAGCTACTAACAACCAAACGAGCAAGATGGGCCGAATGGCCTCCTCTCGTTTGTAAACTTTCTTATGTTCTTATTTTCTTATGTCCACAATTTTACAACACAGCTTCCAATATGGTCTAGTGGTTAGGATTCCTGGTTTTTACCCACCTGGCCTGGGCTCGACTCCTGGTTTGAGAGATTTACAATTATACAGTAAATTTACAGTATAATTGTAAATCTTGGAAAACTACTCACTTCCAAATCTTTTGTAGTCATTTTTGTATTACTTTAGTATAAATACATGTTAATTTGGATTCATATGTTGTTTTTTTCTGACTTTATGTGAACGAAGACACACATTTGACCGTTTTCCCATTGGAAATAGTGATATTTTGAAATATCACTGTCCTGTTCACAAAAGCAAAGTTTGTGGGGAATGATAGCTATTTTCTATACTTGTGCGGCATAAGCAATTAGGAAATAACACTTACTATCCAGGAACAAAAAAAAAAAAAAAAATTTTTAATTAAATAATTGTTACACGGTGTAATCTAGCGGTATGATTCTCGCTTTGGGTATGAGATGTCCCAGGTTCAAATCCCCGCTAAGCCTGTTTTTAATATTTTGTATTACATGTTTCCAATGACGATGCATTGCCGGTACATCACACGACTGAAATATCACAGTCACGAAGGGCTCGGATTGCGCAGTGGTTAAATGAGGACTGCAGTCTTTGTGTAAACTGGGAATTAAGTGCTTAAAAATTCAACAGAAATCTGACATAAGAGAGTATAAAACCATCCATTTAAGAGTTGCTGTACATCGTACAGCAATGATTTTTTTGGTAACACGTGTTTGGTGTTTTTGTGCGCCCATGTGTAGTCTAAAACAATCCGACTCACAGTATGATGTTCTATCAGTTGGTGGTTTAATTTTAAATATTTGATTTTGCAGTGCATGTAATTGCAACGCCAGTTTTTTTTCTGTGGCAGGACTAACAATAGGACGATATCACTCCTTAGAATGTGATTAATCATACAACTCATGCTTACCATCCATATTCGCAGTTTTCCCGACAGTGCATCAATGCATGATCCCAAATAAACACCTTCGTTTAATGAGGCTTAATGTACTGACTATTAACACTTCACAGATCAGTAACTAACAGTGAAAATTTAAAAGTGATCCTTTTAAAACTATTCACCAGTTTGAACAAAGAAACAAATTGCGAGTGTAAGTCAAAGTATTTGTGGAATGTATTATGCTTTAATCCAATCTTAAAAGAAAATAAACGGGGACATTCAAAAGGCAATCGCATTGGCCAGAAATTGAACCCCAGTCCACTGCTTCAAAGGCAGCTATGCTCACCACTACACCACCAACGACTTTTCTCCAATTATGTGACTGAAATATCTCAGTCTCCAAGGACTCAGATTGCCCACTGTTAAAATAGGACTGCAGTGTTTGTGTACACTGGGAATCAAATGCTTAAAAAATCAACAGAACACTGACGTGTAACAGATTATAAAACCATTTGTTTTAAAGCTGCTGTGCATCATCACACAGCCATGTTTATTTTGGTAACACGTCTTTGTTTTTTTCGTGCGCCTCCATGTGTAGTCTAGAACAATCAAACCATTCAGTATGTTCTATCAGATGGATGTTTAATTGTTAAATGTTCGCTTTTACAGTACCGGATTCAAATGCCCGACAAGCCCCTATTTAATTATTTAGTGTTACACTTTTCCAATTTTCAGGACACCGTAAGGATGCGGCTTAATTAAGGCAGTTCTTAAAAATAAATCTTGAACGTTTGCAACTTACTTGCATTTAGCTATGCTGTAACTGAGGTCACGTCTTGTGCTGCACTGTCGGCGGTGAGGCTTTCGGCAATGTATGCTTTAAGGCAATACACAAAGCAACAAGGACGTTGCATGTTTACATAAGCACATTTCAAACTGATTTTAGGAAATGTTAAAACAATTTTACCATCAGCCCGGCTAGCTCAGTCGTTAGAGTATAAGACTTTTAATTTCAAGGTCGTGGGTTCGAGCCCCATGTTTGGCATACATTCTGAGGACTGTTTCTTAGAGGCAACAGAGCAATGTTTGAGTCTAGATTAATTATTTTCCAACTGTCCTAATGGTCTTTTTGCAAGGTGTCGGCAATATCCCAGAAAATACAACAGTTTTGGTCTTGTATTTATATTTCCTTCCTGTCTGTTCACATTTTATACAGTATTGCAATAAGAATACTTATGTGCTTTGTCAGATAGGAATTGCTATTGTAAAATGTGTGCATCTGGTATAGATATAACAATGTGTAGTATATATTGAAATAAATAATCATACTTTTTTGGGGTGGCTTCTATCCTTTTCTTTTTTTACAGTTGTTATTACATCATTCATTAAGCAAAAGTTGGTGCGTGCGTAATAAAAAATCAATCGGGCCTTGATACAATACACAACCCTAGTCTGCGCTGAAATAAATCATACGGCTTTGTGCTAAGTCATATCAAGAGATGTATCAATTCATCCCAAAATTCTGTGAAGCACTCGTTTAACATTTTAAATCGGACCAAAATATCTTTGACACAGTGCATTATTGTGTATGTAAATAGATTACTTGTTGAAGCCACTAAAAAATATTTTGAATCTAAACAGGTGTTATTAATGTAGCACTCAGGCCGGGGCACTCGTTCTTTTCGACGGGGTGGGATCAGCCAGGAAGAATACCAGAAGAACAAACTAAAACCACAACAATATGCAGGGCAACGAACTTCGTTTTATTAAATACAGACAGTGAACTATATTTAACAAATAGGACAAGTCCAGAATACACAGTCATGGCATGGGGTTTGCACTATTCAATAATAATAATAAAAAAAAAAACAATACATGGCCAATTATTACACTATGTAACACAATTTTTGTTCCTGGGTAGTAAGTGTTATTTCCTAATTGCTTATGCCTCAAAAGTATAGAAAATGGCTATTATTCCCCACAAACTTTGCTTTTGTGACCAGGACAGGTAAATTTCAAAATATCACTATTTCCAATGAGAAAACGGACGCTTTTGTGTCTTTTCATTCACATAAAGTCAGAAAAAACAACATATGAATCCCAATTAACATGTATTTATACTAAAGTAATACAAAATGACTACAAAAGATTTAGAAGTGAGTAGTTTTTCAAGTTTTACAATTATATTGTACATTTACAAGCAGCCAACCAGTATTTCGTTGATTGCGAATACATAACGACATCTTGCCTCAGTTAATCTTTTAGAAAAGCTCCTCTGCCAACACAAGAAAAAAGAGCTAGCAGAGGAAGGGTTCGAGCCATCGACCTCTGGGTTATGGGCCCACCACCCTTCCACTGCACCACTCTGCTACACATGTGACTTAACACTCAGAAGAAGAAAACCTCTGTCAGAAGACCTCCTCAGTATAGAGTTCAATATCCCTGCTTGTCACTTGGGAGACCGGTGTTCAATTCCCTAATTGGGAGATTGATTTTTTTTTTTAATGATCGATAATAATGATGTTATTATTCTTTCAAAGACAGCATGACGTGCATCATGACTGTACTCACACGATGAAGCAATTACTGTATTCTAGTCTCCTTCATAAAGGTGCATGCAATGAAGATGTGTGTGGGGGAAAAACAAAAAAATACAAGATTCTCTGCAGTATGAGGATGTCACCTGCCGTGACCCGGATTCAAACCGGTGTTGTTGCGGCCACAACGCAAAGTACTAACCACTATACGATCACCACCAACTACCGAGAAGCTCGTGTTTGCACAGTCATCTGGGCGCGCCGTGCTACAAACCACAGAACAATGAGGAGTAGCTAGAGGGCTGAATCGGCCCAGATCGGGAATAGAGTAATACTTTAAAAGTCCCAAGATGTTATATCCAGTCAGCATTGAGAATGCAGTTGAACCAGAAAAGTTTGAACACAAAACAAAACTAAAATGAGACTTCTGTGCTGGGTGCTCCTTAATCCCCAATAAATAAACACAAATGATAATAATCCAAAACAGTCAGAACAGCCCAGATAATCCAGCAGCAAAAAATAAGATTCCTCCCCATCAGGAGATCTCACCCAGTTCTTCTTTGGTCCTGTAGAGCTTGCAGTTTCCAACCAGGTAAGGAGACAAAAGGTGATGATTTGGATAATAAATGGATTAGTCACTGTTGTTGTTCTTAGGATCCAAATAAACAATTTGAATGATGTGGATAGTTTCAATTTGGCAGGAGATTAGATAGCTGGTTACTTTCAAACTGGAAAAAAAATGGCATATTAGAGAAAATACACTGTTTCTAACAATCAAAAGATTATAGTTTCCTGATTTCTCCTTTACAGACCAGCAACCTCCCTCTTCAAACACTCTGCATCCACAAAAAACCACACCCGAAAAAGAATGACCCCAGCAAAAAAGGAACCACCCCCTCCCCAGGAAGTAATAGTGCTATTTA
This sequence comes from Polyodon spathula, assembly GCF_017654505.1. Lineage (NCBI taxonomy): Eukaryota > Metazoa > Chordata > Actinopteri > Acipenseriformes > Polyodontidae > Polyodon > Polyodon spathula. The sequence goes on along the minus strand of NC_054567.1, from coordinate 480,608 downwards.
AAGAGCCACCCATTAAGATACTTAGACTTAATGATAAATCAAGCCCAGTAAGACCTTTGCCAAGGCAATTAGCAAAACCCCTGAATCTAATTAGAATTTCCATGTGGAAAATAAGGAACAGATCATTCAGTTAAAACAAGAGAGAAAGTCCAGTGCAGAGAAAAACCCCTTACCAAGATCATGGTCTACACTGTCCTATTTATTCTCTCTGCTAAATTGGTCTGAGGATGATAACTTGTAGTTAATTTTTGTATTACTCCCCACATCTGACACACATCTCTCATTACTTGGCCTGTGAATTGGGCTCCTCTGTCTGACAACAGAAATCTAGGCATACCCCAGCGAGTAAAAATCTCCTCGGTCAAGAACTTTGCTATCTTCGTGGTCTTGCTGTCCCGAATAGCCACCATCTCTACCCATTTGGAAAAGTAATCTACCACAACCACTAAAAAGACATTGCCTTTCTTACTGCGGGGAAATGATCCCATTAAATCAATACCCAACAGAGAACACTTGAGTTGACTGGAGAAGTCCAGCAGGTTTTTGATTGCTGGATTTATACTGCTGACATGTAAGGCAGGTTTTTACGTGTTCCCAGACATCTTTCCGAATAGTAGGCCACCAACCATTATTTAATATCTGCAGCAATGTCTTTGAATGGCCACTATGACCTCCCAACTGATTGTCATGGTAGTGCTCTAGAAAGATGTTTGTCAAACTTTCAGGAACCACCATCTGATAGCTCACACCATCCCCTTTGGTTGGAGCCCTTCTGTATATAACCCCTTGATGTTCCTCATAAGAGATACGATCAGATTTCTTAACGGAAGGTGACCGCAGATTTCTTTTAATATCACAAAACATGGGGTCTAATGATTGTGCATGTAGAATTTCCGGTAAAGACGTTGGTATCTCTGAGCTTGCAGGCGTATTAGACATGGTGGCGCATTGGCTTGCAACAGGATCTGAAGAGAGAGAAGCCCTGGAGAGAGCATCTAGTAAATTGAAATGGCTGAAGCCGTATAGTCCATCTTGTAAGCCGTGAGCTGGTTTTGGGGGAATTAAACATCCAAGATAGTGCGGCATGATCGGTCACAACTTCAAATTCTGTTCCCTCTAGATAGTGTCTCCACTTTTCTACCGCCCAAACCACTGCGAGACATTCTTTCTCTGCTGTCGAATAATTACATTCAGCTTCCTGTAGGATTCTTGAGGCAAAAGCTATTACCTTCTCACCTTCTTCTGACTTCTTCTGACCTACTTCACTGGCATTGGTGTAAACCAGGAATGGTAGAGCTTCACTGGGCTGAGCCAGTACAGGAGGTTTCAACAATGCTTCTATCATCTGATCTTTACTCTCCTGGCATTCTTTAGTCCAATTCCATGGAACTCCCTTCTTTTTATGGTTAGTCAAGGAAGCCGCCAGATCTGCAAGTCTTGGTATGAATTTGTGTTACCATCCCACAAGCCCTAGGAACCTTTGTACCTCTTTTAGGTTACAGGGAGTGGGATACTTCTTGATGGCCTCCACCTTGTCCAGATCAACCTCCACTCCTCAGCCTGAAATAAGGTGACCAAGGAAATTCAGTTGACTTTTGAAGAAGTGACATTTCTTGAGGTTGAGAGTCAAGTGAGCCTCTGATAGCTTGTTAAAGACAGCATTTAGATCCGGAAGCTGTGTTCTTTTATTAGGTGAATATATTATAATGTCATCTATGTATACAAAGCAGATTTTCCCCCTCAGTTCAGCCAAACCCTTCTCCATTAATCTCTGAAAAGTGGCTGATGCATTTTTCAGTGTAAAAGGCATGTCTTTAAACTGAAATAGTCCAGCCAGAGTGCAGAATGCAGTTTTCTCCTTACTCTTCTCTTCCATGGCTACCTGCCAATAGCCTGATTTTAAATCAAGGGTGCTGAAAATGGTGGCTCCCTGCAGTGATTCCAGGAACATGGGGCATCGGATATGCATCAAGTTGTGTTCTTGCATTGATTCCTCTGTAATCTATGCAGAAGCGATAAGATCCATCTGACTTCTTAGTAAGAACCACTGGAGCTGACCAGGCAGAATAAGAAGGTTCGACAATTCCATCTAATGTCATTTGTTTTAAATGTTGCTCAATGAGTGATTTTCTGAGAGGAGAATTTTAGTCCAGTATTGCTTCTGAGCAGCCCAATCTCTTTCCACCATGGTGCCTACTCTCACAACCTCATCAACTGTTTTCACAGATCCTCTCACACAGCTGGCTAGTTTAGGATTGCAGTTGTTCAAGATCCTCTGTACAACCTTAGCGTCAGCAATATCAGCCTTCCATTTTAAACACAGTGCTCTATAGTCATAATCAAAATCTCTGATGTTTTGACCTAGTGATTGTATCATCTCTCTCAGACGATCCTCTAATTCCGATAAGTAGTCAGTAGGAAGAAATGCAGCCAGAAATACATCACGGAAACCACTCCAGTTATGAACCTTTCCCTTCTCAGCTAAACACCAGCTTCTAGCTGAACCGTTCAACACAGAAGACAGGGTAGCCATAATTTCCTGGTCTTTAATAGGACGGCGAGCCAAGATGTTTTCGCACTGCTCAATGAAACCCAACACATCACAATTATATTCAGAATCTCCAAACTCAGGGAAAACTAAACATATAGGAGGTTTTGCAGACAGACCTGATCCCAGAGAAAGCCTTGCTATGGAATCGTTGGTAGACACCGGTCTATGGTAATTGTCAGTACTGGTATGAGCAGATACTTTTGGAGTACTGGTGAGTCGAAAATACTGCTTCAAATCATTTTGCCAAGCTTCGTCCCTTCTCTTCAAAAAATCCACCATCCTCTAGCAATTCTAAATCCAATTCAAGATGTTTATACACCCTCTCAAACCGCTGATTAATGTAATTTCTGAGAGACTCCTCCCTGTTTATCCCACTTTCAAGAGCCAATTTACTTTCTCCCACCATGCCATTTATACACGTCATTACTTGTGCAATCGTGTCTTTAATATTTTCTATTTCTGACCAAACTGGGGGATATTCTACCCTCGCCTCATCCAGATCCTTATCTTCTGAATGGGTAATGTACAACTGGTCTAATGCGGATGAAATCTCTGCAACTGGTTCTCTTCTCATCACAAAAGGTGTCAAGATAACATCAGACAGGTTAGAAAAGATGGCTCCTGGGCCTTCCTCTGAGAGAGACTAAAAAAAGGTATATGTAGCACTAGCTCCATGAATGCAGCATAAGTAATTTGCTGCTTGCTGCTCTTAATTGAGTATCAGAATACCTGGCCAGGTTAATTTAATTCTCTGTTCAATTGCTAAATAAGTAATTTTGTTCTCATTTTTTTAAAGTGGGTCTTTCAGATTCCATAAAGTAAAATTAGGTGAAGCTATTTCAATTTACTGTTAAATTTTGGTAGGGGTTTATCTCTGCACTGGACTTTCTCTCTTGTTTTAACTGAACGATCTTGTCCTTAATTTCCACATGGAAATTCTAATTAGATTCAGGGGTTTTGCTAATTGCCTTGGCAAAGGTCTTATTGGGCTTGATTTATCATTAAGTCTAAGTATCTTAATGGGTGGCTCTTTAAATAGGACTATTACTTCCTGGGGAGGGGGTGGTTCCTTTTTGCTGCATGCTAAACTCAATAATACTATTATTTAAAAACATAAAGTTAGATAAAACACACTGAACTGATTAAACTAAACTACAAACACTGAACATTTAAACTCCAGAAAGCAAACGTACCTAGAAAATACTACACATTTTTAAAAGAAGCAACATATACAATGATTTGTTTCCTTATTTTTTGCCTACAGACTTCAGACCACTGCGCTGCTATTTAAATATATAATTTATTTGCGCGCTCAACGCTCACTCCCTGTCAGCAGCCGCTTGGTGTTTAGTTATCGTCGCCCAACAGAAAGGAAACGCACACCAGTACGATTGTGGTTTTATTTGAAAGGAGATTCAACATTGTTAATTCAATTGCTAAATCGCAAAATACTACATTGTTGTAAAATAAGTAAATAACAATCCGTTGTCCACCATTACAGAATTTTTCTCACATACCCCGAGAAGCGCTCGAATGTCCCCAGGGGTACGCGTACCCCAGTTTGAAAACCGCTGCACTACACTATGGAAACTTCCATGCATGGCTTGTTCCATTCAGCCGGGCTTTAACTAGACTGCCTTGTACTGCATGATTCAAAATGGGTTCTCGGCACACTATGAGTAGAGGGCAACACAAGATACGCTCACCAGGCAAGGTGTTTCCATAGTATAGTGGTTATCACGCTCACCTTACACGCGAAAGATCCCTCACACGCATCGCCACTTCAAGTGAAAATTGCCCACATGGAAACCCGTGAATGTCAACGCTGTTTATCTTGTCATTGTGTTTATATGTCACGTTGCTTTGTTGTCACTGTATTTACCCGGCGAAGGAAGCGTTTGTCCCGGATAACCACTCCCGTGATGAGCGGCGCTGCCATGACAACCTATCAAATCACCCGCACGGCTCCTATACTTTAGAGCACGTCAGGAACGTTTTATTGTTTTCACAAACTAACCATACGATTCAGCTCTGCTGCTAGTTTGTAATAAATAGATCCTCGGGAGGCGGGAGACGTGCTGCCTGTTGAGAGTGCTTGAAAACCAGCTTCTGTGAATTTTAAAACATTCCACATTTTAACATGCATTTTAAGAAGAGTCTGAGTATCAAAATTGTCGTTCTGTGTGTCAAGCAGCAGTCGACGCCAAAAAGTTGCAAAATATACAGTCAGACTTGCATTGACAATGGACCATGCACACTATATACATCGTTCTGGGCTGGGTGGCTCTTTACCTGGGGACATGAAATACTTTCACTGAAAAAAAAAAAATATGATGTGATTCCAACCGAGACCTTGCGCGTGTGAGGCGAACGCGATAACCACTACACTATGGAAACACCTTTGCTAATAAACACTTCTTGTGTCGCCCTCTAAGCATACAGTGCCGAGATCCCATTTTGGATCCTGCAGTACAAGGCAGTCCAGTTAAAACCCAGTTGAATGTAACAAGCATGCTTGGAAGTTTCCATAGTGTAGTGGTTATCACGTTCAGCTAATACACAAAAGTTCCTTTGGTCGAAACCGGGTTGAAACATGTACTCACGTATTTTCTTGTCGTGGTCTCCTCTCTCTGTGAGTCAAGCAGCAGACTGCGTCAAAAAGTCGTACATTGCATTCCTCAACTTAGCATGCATTTAAATAGAGTCAGAGTATCAGAATTGTCAACCGGAACAGGCAGAAAACTACCTGTGCTCAAACTGGGCAGAATAGTTGCATAATTTGCATATGTATTTGGACAAATGAAAACGGAGCATCTTGCAGTTTCCAAGGTTCGGTCTCGTTTACGCTTGGCTGGTCAAAACGACGACTTTGAAAGTTGTACTCAGAAGAATGTCTGATGTAGCAGGATGGTGCAGCGGATGTATGCTGGGACGAAAATTCAAAGGTCGATGGATCGAAACGATCCTCTGCCAGTATTTAATTTAATTTCTTCTCTTGTTGGCCAATCTAAGGATTGATGGCTTCCTGTTGTTAGACCTGCCACATAAAAAAAACAAGAAATAAACGCGTTGCAGTTACGTGCCTTGTAAAATGGAATATATTGACACCGAATTGTATGCTTGTTTTTGGTTGTTTTAGACTACACACCAAAACAATCACATGCGTTACCAAAATAAACAGTGTTGTATAAAGTACAGAAACTCTGAGCTGTATAGTTTTATAGTCTGTTGTGTTAGAATTCTGTTTAACGCTTCAGCACTTGCTTTGCAGTTTCAGCAAAGACTGCCGTTCTGTTTTAACCATCGTGCAATCAGCCCTTGGTCGCTCTGATATTGTTGTTCATGGAATTTGAGCGTGATTACCCGCAACACACAGGAGTTGGTAAAGTTTAATACAAAATAATTTTAAAACAGAGTCGTCCGCGATTTGAACCCAGGACCTCTCGCACACTAAGCGAGAATCATACCCCTAGAACAACGAGCCAGCTGTTGGCAGTGTTTTGGTTTACCGAAATTCCATAAATAAAGGCGTTACATCAGAACTTGTGTTTACCCCCACACAAGGAAAGGTCAAACTTTGTATTCATCCTCATAACGTGTTAGGAAATGTAAACAGCAGGTGAAGTCGATCCTGCTATAGCATTGGACAGGCTCCTAGAACGAACAGGAGACGACCCGGTAGTAGTCGTCCACATTGGTACAAACAACATTGGAAGAGACAGACCAAAATCCCTGCAAAACAAATTCAGAGAGCTAGGAAGGAAATTAAAAGAGAAAACCAAAACTGTGGTATTTTCTGGTATACTACCGGCACCTTGCAAAGGACCATATGGACAGCTGGAAATAATTAATCAAAACGCATGGCTGAAGACGTGGTGCACACGGGAAGGCTTCACCTATCTTGATCATTGGACCACATTCTACAACGAGGACTATCTGTATAGACGGGACGGACTGCACTTAAATAACAAGGGAACCAGTCTACTTGGAGAAAAGATCCTCGAGCAGGTTCAGAAGCATTTAAACTAGAAAGGAAGGGGGGAGAAATCAACAAAAAAACAGAAGGGAGACCGCATCAAAAAACAAGAACAACTCAGGTAAGACAACCATTAAATGTATTTATCTAAATGCTAGAAGTATCAGAAACAAAATTCTAGAACTTGAAGCTACTGCACTAACAGGTAACTATGATGTGATAGGTGTTACAGAAACTTGGTTATCTGAGAGTGATGGGGACGAATATAATATTTGTGGGTATACACTGTATAGGAAAGACAGGCAGGACAGAAGAGGAGGAGGGGTAGCGCTATACATAAGAAACAGTCTTGAAGCCCAGGTGTTAAACCTGGACAAAGAAAATAAAACCGAATCAATATGGGTCAGAATAATGGACAAAAATTCAAAGGGCATAATAATAGGAGCATGCTATAGACCGCCAGATTCAGACGGTGAGCAAAATAATCTGTTATACAATGACATTAGAAATGCGTGTAGCAAAGGAGAAGCCATACTAATGAGGGATTTCAACTTCCCGCATATAAAATGGGAAAACCCGGTGGGTAGCATGAAGGATGAAATAGAAATGGTGGAAATGACAAATGACTGCTTCCTAACACAATTTGTCAAGGCACCAACTAGAGGGGAGGCATGCCTTGATTTAGTCTTTTCAAATAACGAAGACAGAATAACTAAAACAGAGGTCAGAGAACCACTGGCAAACTCAGACCACAACATGGTCTCATTTGAAGTGTTTTTTAAAACCCCAAAAGTAATGACTAAAGCTAAGGTTTACAATTTTAGAAAAGCAAACTATGAAGGTATGAAACAGAGACTAACAGAAGTAGACTGGAGTAAAATAGAGAAAACACCCACAGAAGAAGGGTGGTTGTTCTTCAAAAATGTAGTACTAGAGGCGCAAAACAATTACATCCCTAAAGTAGACAAATCTAAAAACTTATGTAAAACTAAATTGCCAAAATGGTTTAATAGATCAATTAAAAAAAATATTCAGCGAAAAAAGGCACTTTATAGAGCATTAAAAAAGGACCAAAAAGAAAGTACGCAGAAAGAGTACACAGAACTGCAAACGCAAGTCAAAAAGGAAGTTAGAAAGGCCAAGAGAGAAATAGAAATGAACATTGCTAAGGGAGCTAAAACCAATTCCAAAATGTTTTTCCAATATTACAACAGCAAGAGAACATTCAGAGAGGAGATTAAATGTTTAAGAGATAGCAAATATATTAAATGATTATTTTTCACAAGTTTTTACAAAGGAAGATACTGACAACATGCCCCCCATGTCATCCAGTTCCTATCCAGTTTTAAATAACTTTAGCATAACTGAGGCAGAAGTGTTAAAGGGACTAGGAGCTCTTAAAATAAACAAATCCCCTGGGCCGGATGAGATCCTCCCAGTAGTACTCAAAGAAATGAAAGAAGTCATTTACAAACGGCTAACCAAGATCATGCAGCAGTCTCTTGACACAGGGGTGGTACAGACGGACTGGAAAATTGCAAACGTAATACCGATCCACAAAAAGGGAAACAAAACTGAACCAGATAATTACAGACCAGTAAGCCTGATTTCTATTATCCAAAATGGAAAATTACCTATATGGTAACAGGGTCCTGGGAGACAGTCAACATGGTTTTAGGAAAGGGAGATCGTGTCTAACTAACTTGCTTGATTTTTTTGAGGATGCAACATCGATAATGGATAATTGCAAAGCATATGACATGGTTTATTTAGATTTCCAGAAAGCTTTTGACAAAGTCCCGCACAAAAGATTAATTCTCAAACTGAACGCAGTTGGGATTCAAGGAAACACATGTACATGGATTAGGGAGTGGTTAACATGTAGAAAACAGAAAGTACTGATTAGAGGAAAAACCTCAGAATGGAGTGTGGTAACCAGTGGTGTACCACAGGGATCAGTATTAGGTCCTCTGCTATTCCTAATCTACATTAATGATTTAGATTCTGGTATAGTAAGCAAACTTGTTAAATTTGCAGACGACACAAAAGTAGGAGGAGTGGCAAACACTGTTGTAGCAGCAAAGGTCATTCAAAATGATCTAGACAAGATTCAGAACTGGGCAGACACATGGCAAATGACATTTAATAGAGAAAAGTGTAAGGTACTGCATGCAGGAAATAAAAATGTACATTATAAATATCAGATGGGAGATACTGAAATTGGAGAAGGAATCTATGAAAAAGACCTAGGAGTTTTTGTTGACTCAGAAATGTCTTCATCTAGACAATGTGGGGAAGCTATAAAAAAGGCTAACAAGATGCTCGTATACATTGTGAAAAGTGTCGAATTTAAATCAAGGGAAGTAATGTTAAAACTGTACAATGCACTAGTAAGACCTCATCTTGAATATTGTGTACAGTTCTGGTCACCTCGCTATAAAAAAGATATTGCTGCTCTAGAAAGAGTGCAAAGAAGAGCGACCAGAATTATTCCGGGCTTAAAAGGCATGTCATATGCAGACAGGCTAAAATAATTGAATCTGTTCAGTCTTGAACAAAGCATTCAAAATTCTAAAAGCTATTGACAGTGTCGATCCAAGGGACATTTTCAGCCTGAAAAAAGAAACAAGGACCAGGGGTCACAAATGGAGATTAGACAAAGGGGCATTCAGAACAGAAAATAGGAGGCACTTTTTTACATAGAGAGCAAGATGGGCTGAATGGCCTCCTCTCGTTTGTAAACTTTCTTATGTTCTTAACAACCAAATGAGCAAGATGGGCCGAATGGCCTCCTCTCATTTGTAAACTTTCTTATGTTCTTATGTTGTTACTGCTGCTCTCACAAACAGGAGATCGCCAGAAAAATCAATGCCATGTTTCTACCATGGGACTTTTCGCGTAGGAGGCGAACTTGATAATCGCTACACCAAAGAAATATGAATAAGCTTACTTGCATTCCGCTCTGCTGTAACTGAGACCACGTCTTGTGCTGCAATGTCGATGGTGCGGGACTCGGCAATGTATGCTTTAGGGCAATACACAAAGCAACAAGGAAGTTGCATTTTTACATAAGCACATTTCAAACTGATCTTTGGAAATGTTTAATCTCTTAGAGGCAACGAAGCACTGCTTGAGTCTAGATTAAATATTTCCATCTGTCCTAATAGTCCTTTGCAAGGTGTCGGCAGTATCTCAGAAAATACAACAGTTTTGGTCTTGTGTTTATATTTCCTTCCTGTCTGTTCACATTTTATACAGTATTGCAATAATAATACTTGTGTGCTTTGTCAGATAGGAATTGCTATTGTAAAATGTGTGCATCTGGTATAGATATAACAATGTGTAGTATATATTGAAATAAATAATCATACTTTTTTGGGGTGGCTTCTATCCTTTTCTTTTTTTACAGTTGTTATTACATCATTCATTGAGCAAAAGTTGGTGCGTGCGTAATAAAAAATCAATCGGGCCTTGATACAATACACAACCCTAGTCTGCGCTGAAATAAATCATACGGCTTTGTGCTAAGTCATATCAAGAGATGTATCAATTCATCCCAAAATTCTGTGAAGCACTCGTTTAACATTTTAAATCGGACCAAAATATCTTTGACACAGTGCATTATTGTGTATGTAAATAGATTACTTGTTGAAGCCACTAAAAAATATTTTGAATCTAAACAGGTGTTATTAATGTAGCACTCAGGCCGGGGCACTCGTTCTTTTCGACGGGGTGGGATCAGCCAGGAAGAATACCAGAAGAACAAACTAAAACCACAACAATATGCAGGGCAACGAACTTCGTTTTATTAAATACAGACAGTGAACTATATTTAACAAATAGGACAAGTCCAGAATACACAGTCATGGCATGGGGTTTGCACTATTCAATAATAATAAAAAAAAAAACAATACATGGCCAATTATTACACTATGTAACACAATTTTTGTTCCTGGGTAGTAAGTGTTATTTCCTAATTGCTTATGCCTCAAAAGTATAGAACATGGCTATTATTCCCCAAAAACTTTGCTTTTGTGACCAGGACAGTGATATTTCAAAATATCCCTATTTCCAATGGGAAAATGGACAAATGTGTGTCTTTTCGTTCACATAAAGTCAGAAAAAAACAACATATGAATCCAAATTAACATGCATTTATACTAAATTAATACAAAGATGACTACAAAAGATTTAGAAGTGAGTAGTTTTTCGAGATTTACAATTATACTGTATTTACCAGTATAATCAGCTGCTCAGCTGATTAATTATTCAAGTAGCACCTATAGGGGGGCTGAGAACAGGAGAACATCAATGTGCCAGTGAGATCCGTGCAAATATACAACACAGTAACGTGCCAAATTAAACGCGCTTTATAAATGTGTTACAGGAAAACAAACATTAAATCAAACGTGACAAATCAAAACGTGAATACTACAATAACAAAATCAAACGTGCCTAAATAAAGTGACGTGTCACCCCGTTACATTCAACTTAAGATTGATTCAATATTCCAAATAACATATTACTTTGAAAAACCTCTGTCAGCTCTGGATCGTGGTCTCAGGCTGGAGTGCGGACCATTCAGAACAGTAAACGATCTATTAAGAACATAAGAACATAAGAAAGTTTACAAACGAGAGGAGGCCATTCGGCCCATCTTGCTCGTTTGGTTGTTAGTAGCTTATTGATCCTAGAATCTCATCAAGCAGCTTCTTGAAGGATCCCAGGGTGTCAGCTTCAACAACATTACTGGGGAGTTGATTCCAGACCCTCACAATTCTCTGTGTAAAAAGGTGCCTCCTGTTTTCTGTTCTGAATGCCCCTTTATCTAATCTCCATTTGTGACCCCTGGTCCTTGTTTCTTTTTTCAGGCTGAAAAAGTCCCTTGGGTCGACAATGTCAATACCTTTTAGAATTTTGAATGCTTGAATTAGGTCGCCACATAGTCTTCTTTGTTCAAGACTGAACAGATTCAATTCTTTTAGCCTGTCTGCATATGACATGCCTTTTAAGCCCGGAATAATTCTGGTCGCTCTTCTTTGCGCTCTTTCTAGAGCAGCAATATCTTTTTTATAGCGAGGTGACCAGAAATGCACACAATATTCAAGATGAGGTCTTACTAGTGCATTGTACAGTTTTAACATTACTTCCCTTGATTTAAATTCGACACTTTTCACAATGTATCCGAGCATCTTGTTAGCCTTTTTTATAGCTTCCCCACATTGTCTAGATGAAGACATTTCAACAAAAGTTGACTCAGTATCTCCCATATGATATTTATAATGTACATTTTTATTTCCTGCGTGCAGTACCTTACACTTTTCTCTATTAAATGTCATTTGCCATGTGTCTGCCCAGTTCTGAATCATGTCTAGATCATTTTGAATGACCTTTGCTGCCGCAACAGTGTTTGCCACTCCTCCTATCGTCTGCAAATTTAACAAGTTTGCTTACTATACCAGAATCTAAATCATTAATGTAGATTAGGAATAGCAGAGGACCTAATACTGATCCCTGTGGTACACCACTGGTTACAACACTCCATTCTGAGGTTTTTCCTCTAATAAGTACTTTCTGTTTTCTACATGTTAACTACTCCCTAATTCACGTACATGTGTTTCCTTGAATCCCAACTGCGTTCAGTTTGAGAATTACTCTTTTGTGCGGGACTTTGTCAAAAGCTTTCTGGAAATCCAAATAAACCATGTCATATGCTTTGCAATTATCCATTATCGATTTTGCATCCTCAAAAAAATCAAGCAAGTTAGTTAGACACGATCTCCCTTTCCTAAAACCATGTTGACTGTCTCCCAGGACCCTGTTACCATATAGGTAATTTTCCATTTTGGATCTTATTATAGTTTCCATAAGTTTGCATATAATAGAAATCAGGCTTACTGGTCTGTAGTTACCTGGTTCAGTTTTGTTTCACTTTTTGTGGATCGGTATTACGTTTGCAATTTTCAAGTCTGTTGGTACCACCCCTGTGTCAAGAGACTGCTGCATGATCTTGGTTAGCCGTTTGTAAATGACTTCTTTCATTTCTTTGAGTACTACTGGGAGGATCTCATCCGGCCCAGGGGATTTGTTTATTTTAAGAGCTCCTAGTCCCTTTAACACTTCTGCCTCAGTTATGCTAAAGTTATTTAAAACTGGATAGGAACTGGATGACATGGGGGGCATGGGGGCCATGTTGTCAGTATCTTCCTTTGTAAAAACTTGTGAAAAGTAATCATTTAATATATTTGCTATCTCTTAAACATTTAATCTCCTCTTTGAATGTTCTCTTGCTGTTGTAATATTGGAAAAACATTTTGGAATTGGTTTTAGCTCCCTTAGCAATGTTTATTTCTATTTCTCTCTTGGCCTTTCTAACTTCCTTTTTGACTTGCGTTTGCAGTTCTGTGTACTCTTTCTGCGTACTTTCTTTTTGGTCCTTTTTTAATGCTCTATAAAGTGCCTTTTTTCACTGAATATTTTTTTTAATTGATCTATTAAACCATTTTGGCAATTTAGTTTTACATAAGTTTTTAGATTTGTCTACTTTAGGGATGTAATTGTTTTGCGCCTCTAGTACTACATTTTTGAAGAACAACCACCCTTCTTCTGTGGGTGTTTTCTCTGTTTTACTCCTGTCTACTTCTGTTAGTCTCTGTTTCATACCTTCATAGTTTGCTTTTCTAAAATTGTAAACCTTTAGTAATAGTAAAGCTTTAGTCATTACTTTTGGGGTTTTAAAAAACACTTCAAATGAGACCATGTTGTGGTCTGAGTTTGCCAGTGGTTCTCTGACCTCTGTTTTAGTTATTCTATCTTCGTTATTTGAAAAGACTAAATCAAGGCATGCCTCCCCTCTAGTCGGTGCCTTGACAAATTGTGTTAGGAAGCAGTCATTTGTCATTTCCACCATTTCTATTTCATCCTTCCCGCTACCCACCGGGTTTTCCCATTTTATATGGGGGAAGTTGAAATCCCCCATTAGTATGGCTTTTCCTTTGCTACACGCATTTCTAATGTCATTGTGTAACAGATTATTTTGCTCACCGTCTGAATCTGGCGGTCCATAGCATGCGCCTATTATTATGTATACAGTGCAATGATTGGTAATTAAACTAAAACTGATAGTTTATTACAAACACATTAGAAATGCAAGCAAACTTCAAGCCATTTATATTTATTCTCAAATAACACAACTTCCATTGCTAAAAAAGACCTCCCTTTTGCTTCTTTGAAGACATGAAATGGAGGACGCACTGGAGTTTTTCAGTCTGGGGAATATTACAAATTAGCAGACTGTACTTTAAAATACGCATGTAGGGCGGGAGTCTCTGTTTACCAAAAATTGTCACACTTTGTATTTATCTCCATAATGCGTAGGTAATAAATATGTACATACATTAAAACGATTTGGAGAATGCGGGCATCGATCCCACTATTTGTCACATGCTAAACGTGTCTTCTATTCTCATAGGTTATATCGCAGCTTGATACAAGTAATTTATATTGGATTTTTTTCCCTTGGCAATGTAGTCTGCCATTTGCAAATTCAGAAAATAAATCAATTAGCTAAATAGCAAATATTTCCTCTAGAGGTATGTTTCAATTCCTTTGAAAGGTATTCTCAGCTCATTGATTCAGTCGCTTTTATAATTCCACCCCTTCCCGCTACCCACCGGGTTTTCCCATTTTATATGGGGGAAGTTGAAATCCCCCATTAGTATGGCTTCTCCTTTGCTACACGCATTTCTAATGTCATTGTATAACAGATTATTTTGCTCACCGTCTGAATCTGGCAGTCTATAGCATGTTCCTATTATTATGCCCTTTGAATTTTTGTCCATTATTCTGACCCATATTGATTCGGCTTTATTTTCTTTGTCCAGGTTTAACACCTGGGCTTCAAGACTGTTTCTTATGTATAGTGCTACCCTTCCTCCTCTTCTGTCCTGCCTGTCTTTCCTATACAGTGTATACCCACAAATATTATATTCGTCCCCATCACTCTCAGACAACCAAGTTTCAGTAACACCTATCACATCATAGTTACCTGTTAGTGCAGTAGCTTCAAGTTCTAGAATTTTGTTTCTGATACTTCTAGCATTTAGATAAATACATTTAATGGTTGTCTTACCTGAGTTGTTGTTCTTGTTTTGATGCAGTCTCCCTTCTGTTTTTTTGTTGATTTCTCCCCCCTTCCTTTCTAGTTTAAATGCTTCTGAACCTGCTCGAGGATTTTTTCTCCAAGTAGACTGATTCCCTTGTTATTTAAGTGCAGCCCATCCCGTCTATACAGATAGTCCTCGTTGTAGAATGTGGTTTAATGATCAAGATAGGTGAAGCCTTCCCGTGTGCACCACGTCTTCAGCCATGCGTTTTGATTAATTATTTCCAGCTGTCCATATGGTCCTTTGCAAGGTGCCGGTAGTATACCAGAAAATACCACAGTTTTGGTTTTCTCTTTTAATTTCCTTCCTAGCTCTCTGAATTTTTTTTGCAGGGATTTTGGTCTGTCTCTTCCAATGTTGTTTGTACCGATGTGGACGACTACTACCGGGTCCTCTCCTGTTCGTTCTAGGAGCCTGTCCACGTTCTCAGTGATGTGCTTGACCGAGGCTCCCGGAAGGCAGCACACTGTTGTAGTAAGGGGGTCCAAACTGCGAATTGAACTTGCTGTGTTTCTCAATATGGAGTCCCCAACAATCATGACCTCCCTTCTTTTTGCTGTCTGGTCACCACTGTCAATAAGTTCCTGGATGTTGTTCCTTTCATTCTCTTGTTGTTGTTTCTGCTCATCAAAATTCTGAAGTGACTCAAATCTGTTGGTTGTTTTGATTTCTGGTGGTTGTGTTTGACGAAGTTTCTTTTTTTTCCCTGCTTCTGCCTACCTGAACCCAGCTGTTCTGACCTTCTATCTCCCTGGTGGCTTTCAGTCTGTTAGGGGTGATGCAGACTGCCATGAATTGTGGGTGTGCCAGTTATAATAATAGCTTTAAAAATATGCAGTTTGATAAAGGAACATTGTATTACAGATCATGTTTTGTAAACAAATCTACATTTTTAAGGTCCAAGGACAAAATGACTCCTTGCTGATTGGCTGTTTTAGGAGAACGTGTTGTAAAACACTCAACATACTTATTTAAATCCTCTTTCCTTCAGAAATGCTCTGATCCTCCAGAGTCCTCTCTGATCCCCAATTGCTGCTTCAGTCACAGCGGGCCGGTTGATAATATAGGACTATACCAACTCTGCCGGGAGGGAGTTACCTGAATTCAAATTGTATTCACTGAAAAAAAAAAAACTATAGAGCTACAAACAGCTCATTTACGATGTTAAAATTCAAAGTCGTATTAATTTTTTTATATTACATGAACTGCCAAATCGCCCTGAACAGTTTGTATTTTGTGATTGGTATATTCCTCGTTCCGCAGTTCTGTGGGAGGCAGAGAGCAGGTAAGCGGGTCTGTATTGAGGTGTACAATGTGTTTAAAACTACAGGAAACTGTTATATTGTATTATTTTGAAAGGGCTGGGTCGTTGTGGGGTAGGAGCGCATTGTTTGTATGTGTGTGTGTTTGTATTTGTGAAGCGGCGTGGCTGTGCAGCGCATTGTGCAGCAACATGTAGAAAACAGAAAGTACTGATTAGAGGAAAAACCTCAGAATGGAGTGTGGTAACCAGCGGTGTACCACAGGGATCAGTATTAGGTCCTCTGCTATTCCTAATCTACATTAATGATTTAGATTCTGGTATAGTAAGCAAACTTGTTAAATTTGCAGACGACACAAAAGTAGGCCTATTTAAATGCCTAAAAGGCAAACGTCACCTCCAGCCGTCATTTACGACGGCTGGAGAAAAAAATACAAATTAGCATCCTCTTAATAGAGGATGCTAAATAGTTAGGCATTTAACTAAATCAACGAAAACCGGTCAAAAAGTCTGCAAATTAAATGTTCAAAACAAAAGGGGAGGTGGTACAGAGCACGCCCCCTAGGGTCCACTGGTCGACAAACGATGCCATGTCGCCAGCAGACTCCGCGTGGGCGTGCTCTAAATGAATCCGGGAACGGAGGAGGGCCCTGAACATGGCCCCGCAGTCAAAGAGACCTTCCCCGCTCATCTTCCGCTTCCTGGTCTTGTAAATGGCCAGTTTAGCAAGAGCCAGGAGCAGATTGACGAGGAGGTCTCTCTTTTTGCTGGAGCCACGAACAGGGTGCCCGAAGATGAGGAGGGTGGGTGAAAAGTGCAGCCAGAACTGCAGCAAGAGGTTCTTCAGCAGCAGGAAGAACGGCTGCAGCCTGGCGCATAAAAAATAAATATGAGCCACCGACTCGGACTGACCGCAGAAAGGGCATGCGGCGTCCGAGTCGGTAAAGTGACGCAGGATCTCTCCTGACGCGAGCGCTCCGTGCAGGACCCTCCAGCCCAGGTCCCCAGCTCCCCTGGAGACCAGCGGGGAGTACAGGGCCTCCCACTGGGGACCGACGCCCTCCGGCGGTCGGAGGGTCTCCCGCCAAGCGGTGTCTCGGCGGGAGACGAGGGCGGGGAAGTGGAGGGTGTGGAGCGTCATCGCGTACAGGGTCCTCCTCGACGCCGATGGCAAGGGGGTCGAGGAGAACTGCGAGATCCTGCTCAGGTTGTTCTCGAGGGGGGGCCGAGGGGGGGCTCGGGCCTTGGGTTCGATCAGCAGGACCGGAGAGCCGGGGGTCGGGGGGGGGGGGGGGGGGGGGGGTAGATGGCTCGCCGGTCCTGAGAACTCCCTCGAGATACCTGACAGAGTCTGGGTGCAACGCTGCTTTGCACTCCCGGATCGCTCGGCCGGCCGTCCGGACGGACACCCGAGCCGCCCTGGCGACGAGCGCCTCGGGCGCCAGCCACGCCGAGCGTTCGCGATCCAGGAGATCCCAGACTCTGGTCACCTTGGCCGAGATCAGCGCGCGCCGCACCGAGGGGGACTCCAACGCCTGCGCACCTAGGTGGGGGTTGTGCAGCAGGGGCTCCAGCAGGAGTCCTTGGCCCTCGGTCGGCACGGCGTCTCGGCCGACGGAAAACATGCTCCGGGTCCTGAGCAGGTCCTGGTAGAAGACCGGCAGCTCGGGGAGACGGAAGGTCGATCCAGAAGAGCTGCTGGTCGTAGCCCAGGTCGTGCAGCTGGCGCAAAAGGAGGGACGCCAGCGTGCACCACTGCGGGGCCGGGTCTGCGTACAGGTATCTCTGCAGGGTCTGGAGGCGGAAGGTGTGCACCTGGCTCCTGATGCACACCAACCCTTGCCCCCCCTCGGCGAGAGGGAGGCTCAGAACCGCCGCAGAGACCCAGTGCTTTCCGGCCCAGAAGAAGTCCGTCAGCTTCCTCTGGACCCTGGCCACAAACTCAGGGGGCGGGCTCAGGACGGTGAGTCGATGCCAAAGCATCGACGCCACCAGTTGGTTAATGACCAGAGCCCTTCCCCTGAAGGAAAGCAGTTTGAGCAGACCCGACCACGACCTCAGTCGCGCAGCCACCTTGTCCTCCAACTCCGTCCAGTTGGCGGCGACCGAGGCCTCCGCGGGGCTCAGGTGGACTCCCAGGTATTTGAAGCTGTCCGCGCTCCACTGGAACTGCTGGAGCGCGGCAGGGAGGGAGTCCGCCCGCCAGGGACCCACCAGTAACCCGGAGCATTTGGTCCAGTTGATCCTGGCAGAGGACGCGGCAGAGTAGACGCTCTGGCAGCTCCGCATCCTCTCCAGATCGGCCGGATCCGAGGCCACCAGGAGCACGTCGTCGGCGTAAGCCGACAGGACCACCCTCGTGTCCGGCGCGCCGAGCGCCAACCCCGTGAGCCTCCCGCGAAGGAGGCAGAGGAAGGGCTCGATGCACAGCGCGTACAGTTGTCCGGACAGAGGGCAGCCCTGACGTACTCCTCTCCTGAAAGCGAGGGGCGCGGTCAGGGACCAGTTGACTTTGATCAAGCACTCGGCAGAGGCGTACAGCATCCGGAACAGGCCCACGAAGCGCGGCCCGAATCCGAATGCTCGCAGGGTTCCGAAGAGATATTCGTGATCCACCCGGTCGAACGCCTTCTCCTGATCCAGGGAGAGGAAGGCGACCGACCGACCGGTCCTCCTGCAGTAGTGCAGGAGGTCCCGAACCAGGAAGATGTTGTCGAAAATCGTCCGGTTCGGGACCGTGTAGGACTGGTCGGGGTGGATCACGTCTGCCAGCACGGACTTGAGCCTCAGGGAGGCGGCCTTGGCCACGATTTTGTAGTCCGTGCATAGCAGCGAGACCGGGCGCCAGTTCTTGAGGCTGCGCAGATCCCCTTTCTTGGGCAGGAGCGTGATAACAGCCCGCCTCATCGAAAGGGGCATCTCCCCGGTCTCGTAGGCTTCCGCCAGGACCCGCGCAAAGGCGGGCCCCAGCAAGTCCCAAAACTTCTTGTAGAACTCCACGGTCAGCCCGTCGATGCCCGGCGATTTGTTGTAGGGCATCTGACTGAGGGCGTCGGTGAGCTCGGCCAGGGTCAGGTGGCCCTCGAACTCGTCCCGCACGCCCCCGCTGACCGTGGGAAGCCCGTCCCACAGAACCCTGCACGCGTCGGAGTCGACGGGATCCGGAGAGAAGAGGGCAGAGTAGAAGGCCCTGGCCCTCTCGTTCACGCTCTCCGGATCCGTCAGAAGGGAGCCGTCCTCCGCCAGGAGGCAGGTGATGTTTTTACGGTCTCCCTTCTTTTTCTCCAACGCGTAGAAGAAGTGTGTGCTGCGGTCCATCTCCCGAAGGAACTGGACCCGCGAGCGCACAAACGCCCCCCGGGACCGCTGGAGCCGCAGGTCCCGCAGGGTGCTCTTCTTCTCCTCGTACGCGCTCTGCTCGAGTTGGTCCCCGCGAGCCAGGCGGCTCTCCAGACCGAGCAGCTCCCTTTCCAGCCGCTCGATCCGCGAGTCCCTCCGCCTGCTCGCGCCCCTCGTGTACTCCTGACAGAGGATCTTGATCTGCGCTTTCCCCACGTCCCACCACTGACGCCACGTGGGGAAGCGAGATCGCCTGCCGTGCCAGACCGTCCAAAAGTCCCGGAAAGACCGCTCAAAGCGCTCGTCCTCCAACAGGCTGTTGTTGAAGTGCCAGTAGGCAGCGGCGTGCCTAGCTGGCGCCACGGCCACCGTCACGACCACCAGGTTGTGGTCCGTGAACGGCGCCGGCCTGATGTCGGAGGAGCGAACGCAGTGAGCGTGGTTCCGCGAGACGTAGAACCTGTCGATCCGGGACTGGGACACCCGCCCCTCCCTCACCCGGGTGTAGGTGAAGGCCGAGGCGTCCGGGTGTTGCCACCGCCAGATGTCCACCAGAGAGAGCCGAGCGATCAGCTCTCTCAGGGCCGCCGACGAGAGCGGGTAGGGTTCCCGCCCCACCCGGTCCGCGGCCTCGAGGGTGCAGTTGAAGTCCCCCCCGAGGACCACGAGCTCGTCGGCGCCGATGGTGTTCAGGTGGGCGGACATCTGGCGGAAGAAGTGAACCCTCGCCGGACCCGTGGACGGAGCGTACACGTTCAAGAGGTGAACGGTAGCGTCCCCGTCCCGGATCCGGTGGTGTAAGAGACGGCCCGGCACGACGTTGACCACATCGAGTACCGTCGGAACGAAGGACCCGGAGAAGAGCGTCGCCACCCCACAAGATGACTCGGTGAGGTGGCTAAACGACACTCTCCCCCCCCACTCTAGCAGCCAGTTGGCCTCGGCCTGCGGTGTCAAGTGGGTTTCCTGCAGGAAGCACACAGAGTAACCTCCCTTTTTCAGGTAGGAGATTACCTGGGCCCTGCGGAAATGGTCCTTGCACCCGTTAACATTGACGGTACTGATGGCATACATGGTCCTCTGTCAGGAGCGGCTGGCGACACTCACGGGAGACCCTGAGATCTCCCGAAGTTCACCAGCTGGTCGTGCAGCTTTCGGGCACGAATGTGCACGCACGTGCCCGAAGTCTTGCTGGCGTGGCCGGCCCTGAGGAAGGATCTCACAGAGTTTAGGACTCTCTCGAAATCCCCCCATTTGTCCAGGGCCAGCTGAACCTTATCCCTGCGGTGGGTGGTGGCCTCCAAGAAGTCCAGGAGCTCCGCCGCAGGGATGTTCGGAGAAGAGGCGGACAGAGCCTCCGAGCCCGCGCCGCACGCGGACTTCGACTCCTCCTCCCTCTCCTCCGGTTCTCTTCTCCCTCTCGGCCACCTCCACGTCTTCCTCTCGTCTCCCCCACCCAACCGCCAAAACTCACTCGCTTCCGCAAAACCCACTCCACCGGTGCCCCCTCCAACTCTTCTCCCTTCCTCCTCTCCTCTCTCCTCTGCCTCCATCCCCACTCCCACCCCCCACGTCGATCCACCCTTCTCTTCTCCACCGCCCCCCTCGCGGTGAAGAAGCACAACGCACTCACGTTGGTGAGTG
>NC_054567.1:410658-459172 GCF_017654505.1 Polyodon spathula | reverse complement strand
GCAGGAAGCACACAGAGTAACCTCCCTTTTTCAGGTAGGAGATTACCTGGGCCCTGCGGAAATGGTCCTTGCACCCGTTAACATTGACGGTACTGATGGCATACATGGTCCTCTGTCAGGAGCGGCTGGCGACACTCACGGGAGACCCTGAGATCTCCCGAAGTTCACGAGCTGGTCGTGCAGCTTTCGGGCACGAATGTGCACGCACGTGCCCGAAGTCTTGCTGGCGTGGCCGGCCCTGAGGAAGGATCTCACAGAGTTTAGGACTCTCTCGAAATCCCCCCATTTGTCCAGGGCCAGCTGAACCTTATCCCTGCAGTGGGTGGTGGCCTCCAAGAAGTCCAGGAGCTCCGCCGCAGGGATGTTCGGAGAAGAGGCGGACGGAGCCTCCGAGCCCGCGCCGCACGCGGACTTCGACGACTCCTCCCTCTCCTCCGGTTCTCCACCGCCCCCCTCGCGGTGAAGAAGCACAACGCACTCACGTTGGTGCGTGAGCGCGTTGCGTCTTATTTTGATTTTCAACGAGTCTCCCAGCGTCCCACCCCTGGGGGACGGCGCGGGAGACATCGGCGGAGGGACCCTCGTGGGCGCCGTCTGCACCCTGGATTTAGGGGGCGCAGACGGGCGCTCGACGCGCGCCGCTGAACCCGACGGCACAGGTCCCTCTTTCGGGGGCCGAGGCACGGTCTCAGGCCCGTCCCCGACCCTCGGAGGGAGGGGATCTACCCTCTCGGGTTCTTCCCCGCCCTCGGCCGCGGCCACCGGCTCTTTCGGGGGCTCCTCCTGCGCCCCCTCGGTGACCGCGACAGAGACCGGCCCCTCGGCGGTGGGTCGGGGACCGGTCTCGCGGCTCCTTTGCGCTTCCGGGAGGGGATCTACCTCGAGGGCGGCGTCTTCTGCCCTCTCCGGTTCTTCCCCTCCTTTCCGCGCTCCGGCAGCTGACACGAGCACGGGCTCCTCGGAGCCCGCCTCTGCCTCGGCGGGTGTTTCAATGCCCCCCTCCGCGGAGCTCTCGTCCCGGCAAGAGAGGGACGCCCAAGGCAGCATTTGTTCTTTCTTTGAGAGGGGCGTTTCCTCGCCCCCCTCCGGCCCCTCGGCGGGGGTCTCTTTCGCGGGCTCCCTGGGGCCCGTTTCCGCCTCGGGGCCCGAGTCCATCTCCTCACCGGAGACGGCAGGACGAGGCAGATCTTTCTCTGGGAGGGGCGTTTTCTCGCCCCCCTCCGGCCCCTCGGCGGGGGTCTCTTTTGCGGGCTCCTTGGGAGCCGGCTCGGCCACGGGGGCCGAGACCGCCTCCCCGCCAGAGCGAGGAACCCGGGGTGGATCTTTCTCCGGGAGGAGCGTTTCCTCCCCCCCCTCTGGCCCCTCGGCGGGGGTCTCCCGCATGGGCTCCTCGGGAGCCGGCTCAGCCACGGGGGCCGAGACCGCCTCCACGCCAGAGAGAGGGACCCGCGGCGGATCTTTCTCCGGGAGGGGTTGTTCTTCACCCCCCTCCAGCTCCTTGGCTGGGGTCTCCCGCATTTCCGCGGAGCCCGCTTCTGCCTCGGGAGTTGGTTCAGCTGCCCCCTCTTCGGCAACACCGGGTTCTTGGCCCGTGTCGCGGTCGGAGGAGGACGACGCCCGAGGCAGCCGCTCCGCGGGGGAACCCTCCTTCGCCCCCTCGGCGCTCCCCGCCGCGGCCGGCCCCTCGACGATGGAGTCGGGGCCGACATCCGCAGTCTCTTGCGGCGCGGGGAGGGGAACCGCCTCGAGGGCTTCTACCAGTCTCTCGGCGGGGGCCTCCTCCATGGGCTCCGCTTCTTCGGCGGAGCCCCGGACCGCCTCGGTAGGTCGATGTTTCTCCCCCTCTTTGATATGACGAGGGCTGAGGCCCCCGTTGTCGGTGGAGGGGGGACGCCGAGGCGGGCGTTTGGGTTTCGGGGGGCTTTCTTTCGTCCCCCCGGGGACCCTCGTCAAGAGACCGGTTTTAGTGCACTTATGTGCACAGGTGGGGAAGAGGGCTTGTGCTTTCCTCTTCCCCCTTATGCTGCCAGAGAAGGTCCCCCGCCCCGTTGCAGCAGCGGGGAGCTCGCCTTCGGTGGCGTTTCTCTCCACCCGCTCGGGGAGGAGATGTTTTATTTTACGGGCAGCTTTGCCGCCCTGCCTTGCAGGGGGTTCCGGCGAGGGAGTCTCCTTTTCGGGAGCGCCCCCTGACCCGCCGCCAGACGACGAGGCGGCGGGTTTCGTCTCCCCCCGCTTGGCCTCCCCGGCGGACCCGGCCGCCGCCGCCGCCGCCTTTTTGCTGCGGCCGGCGACCACGGTCCACCCGACGGCTTTCTCCCCCGGCGCGCTTACGGTAGGCGCGGAGAGTCCGGCCGCCTCGGGGGCCTCCTCCCCCTTCCCCCCCTTTGATGTTACTGGCAGGGGGGCGGGTGTTGTCTTGCCCCCCTCCGCGGGCCTCTTTGAGGGCCCCGGGGGCGAGGTGGACTCGGAGGGGCGCGGGCACGGGTGGCTTTGCGCCCTACTGGAGCTTGGGGCACCTCTTCTTCTGGTGCCCCAGCTCCTTGCAGTGGTAGCACCGCACCTCCTCCGATGAGTAAAAGATGACATAATTGGTCCCCTCGAAGGGGACCACGAAGCTGCCCTCCGCCACGTCCTGACCCGCCAGCTGAATGGTCACCTGGCGGCGGAATGATAAAATGTGGCGGAGGTGCTGGTCTTTGCAGCCTAGGGGGAGGGGGTGGATAGATGTTTTTATCTCCCCCAAGGCTTGCAAATGGGGCCTGAGCAGGTCGTCCTTCAAGAAAGGTGGCACGTTTGAAAGGACGACCCTAGTGCCCAGGCCCGCGAGCGGTTCGGCGGGGTAAAAATCCCCGCCACCGCGAGACCCCTCTCGATTGCCGTGTTCGCGGCGGCCTCCGATTTTAAGAAAAATACGGCTTTACCGTACATTTTAGAGGCCGCCACGATCGCCGATGGCCCCACCACCTTGGCCATGGCCTTGACAAAGCCCTCAATCGAGAGGGAGTCCTTCAGGAGGCACCGGACTCCATGCCTCCTGGTAATGTTTTTAAAAGGTGCTGCAGCTTCCGCTGCAGCCACCTTTGCCCACTTTTTCGGGGCTTCCTGAGCTTGCCCGCTCATTTTTTTAAATTTTTTGTTTTTATTTATTTATTTAAACAAAAACAAAACAAAACAGACAGACTCACCCCTGCACTCCAATAGTGCAGGGGTGTGCAAAACAAAATAGGAAAAAAGGACTAAAGTTTTTTTTTTTATTTATTTATTTATTTCAAAAAAATGATTTTTTTTTTTTTTTTTTTTTAAATAAACAAACAAACACACACATGCACCCCTGCGCTCCAATAGCACAGGGGCACAAACAAAAATGAAAAATCAAAAAAAACCAAAGAAAGGATTTTTTTTTTTTTTTTTTATCCTGTTTTATTCCCCACCCAAGAAAATAAAACGAGATAAAATGAAAACAATATAAATAATCAAAATAAATAAATCCAGTTAAAGGTTTTCTTTTTTTAAAAATAAAAACCTTCAACTAAAAAATAATAAAAATAAAAAACAGGGCAGACAAAAGTGCCTGCCCTTCCCCTACTCTGCCCAAGGCAAGAGCAGGGGATTTTTAAAACGATTTTTAAAACAAAGTCAAAAACAGTTTTCCAGAGCAAAAATAATTTTAAAATAAACTAGACAATGTGCTCTTAATTATAAAATCAAAAAGCACCTAAAATAAAAGTGAGAAACCAAAGTTAAAATTCAAAGAAGGAAAAAAATAAAAATCAACCAAAAGGAAAAATCCAAAATGGCCGCCCCCCTGCACTTACAATGCAAGTGCAGGGAGACAAACAAACCAAAACACACTTATTTTAAAGAAAAGAACCGTTCAAAAACTAAAATTCTTTAACTAAAAGGTGCACCACTACTTTAGACAAATGAAAAGAACCAAAAATGTTCCAAAATAAAACTTTAAACCACTGTTTTTTAATCTTTTTCAAAAGGAGAAGCAGGAGCTCCACTCATGGGTGACCTGCTCCAAACGACACAAAAGTAGGAGATGTGGCAAACACTGTTGCAGCAGCAAAGGTCATTCAAAATGATCTAGACAAGATTCAGAACTGGGCAGACACATGGCAAATGACATTTAATAGAGAAAAGTGTAAGGTACTGCACGCAGGAAATAAAAATGTACATTATAAATATCATATGGGAGATACTGAAATTGGAGAAGGAATCTATGAAGAAGACCTAGGAGTTTTTGTTGACTCAGAAATGTCTTCATCTAGACAATGTGGGGAAGCTATAAAAAAGGCTAACAAGATGCTCGGATACATTGTGAAAAGTGTTGAATTTAAATCAAGGGAAGTAATGTTAAAACTGTACAATGCACTAGTAAGACCTCATCTTGAATATTGTGTGCAGTTCTGCGCACCTCGCTATAAAAAAGATATTGCTGCTCTAGAAAGAGTGCAAAGAAGAGCGACCAGAATTATTCCGGGTTTAAAAGGCATGTCATATGCAGACAGGCTAAAAGAATTGAACCTGTTCAGTCTTGAACAAAGAACACTACGTGGCGACCTAATTCAAGCATTCAAATTTCTATAAGGTATTGACAGTGTCGACCCAAGGGACTTTTTCAGCCTGAAAAAAGA
Organism: Polyodon spathula; assembly: GCF_017654505.1. Taxonomy (NCBI): domain Eukaryota; kingdom Metazoa; phylum Chordata; class Actinopteri; order Acipenseriformes; family Polyodontidae; genus Polyodon; species Polyodon spathula. Next base: position 454,532 of record NC_054567.1, on the reverse strand, counting down.
AACAAGGACCAGGGGTCACAAATGGAGTTTAGACAAAGGGGCATTCAGAACAGAAAATAGGAGACACTTTTTTACACAGAGAATTGTGAGGGTCTGGAATCAACTCCCCAGTAATGTTGTTGAAGCTGACACCCTGGGATCCTTCAAGAAGCTGCTTGATGAGATTTTGGGATCAATAAGCTACTAACAACCAAACGAGGAAGATGGGCCGAATGGCCTCCTCTCGTTTGTAAACTTTCTTATGTTTGTGTGTGTGTGTATTTGTGAAGCGGCGTGGCTGTGCAGCGCATTGTTTGTTTGTGTGTGTGTGTGTGTATTTGTGAAGCGGCGTGGCTGTGCAGCGCATTGTTTGTTTGTGTGTGTGTGAGTTGTATTTGTGAAGCGGCGTGGCTGTGCAGCGCATTGTTTGTTTGTGTGTGTGTGAGTTGTATTTGTGAAGCGGCGTGGCTGTGCAGCGCATTGTTTGTGTGTGTGTGTGTTGTATTTGTGAAGCGGCGTGGCTGTGCAGCGCGTTGTTTGTGTGTGTGTGTGTTGTATTTGTGAAGCGGCGTGGCTGTGCAGCGCGTTGTTTGTATGTGTGTGTGTGAGTTGTATTTGTGAAGCGGCGTGGCTGTGCAGCCCTTTTGTTTTTATTATCATCCCCCAGTTGCAGTCTGCGTGCAGCGGGCCAGTGCTGCCTGATTGCCGGGTTTCCAGACAAATTGATCTTGGGTTGAAAACATCTCGCGAGTGAATATTGTCTCTTATCATGCATGTTTTGTTTTTCTATTCGTGAGACCGCGTGAAACCTTACCGAGACTATCAATCGGGGATTTTTTATAAACGAGATCAAATATATTTACCGGAGCAAACAATTTTTTTTTTGAGATGTGGAGTGGCTAGTAACGGCTCTTACCTGAAGAGCAGAAAGGACACGTTCACTGTCAAGACGATCAGAGCGAGTGACTAGAGCCCTGCTGCACACCCCACTGATAATACCTGAAGTGAGCTTCTCTTTCTTTTTATTCATCTTCTAACTCGGCTTCATACTCGCCTTATATTGTCTGATTGGAAATGAGTGTGTCAGAACAGTTCATGTGTTACTTGGCAGGATTGTAATTGTGTGCAATGCTTTGTTTATTGTTATATTCTTAATATTACAGAAACGTATCTGAAAGGCTAGGAGTTTAGCACAGGAATGCTCATTACAATACAATTAATCTCTGTTATTGTCACAGATTAAAAAGGGATGTTCACTTGCTTTTAAATTTATTTCTCTGATTTTTTCCATGACTCATTTGTGACTTTCTTAAATAGCAATACTATACAAGTTATTGCTCTGCACAGAGATGCCTCAGATCAATACTATACAAGTTATTGCTCTACACAGAGGTTCCTCAGATCAATCCTATACAAGTTATTGCTCTACACAGAGGTGCCTCAGATCAATCCTATACAAGTTATTGCTCTACACAGAGGTGCCTCAGATCAATCCTATACAAGTTATTGCTCTACACAGAGGTGCCTCAGATCAATCCTATACAAGTTATTGCTCTACACAGAGGTGCCTCAGATCAATCCTATACAAGTTATTGCTCTACACAGAGGTGCCTCAGATCAATCCTATACAAGTTATTGCTCTACACAGAGGTGCCTCAGATCAATACTATACAAGTTATTGATCTGCACACATAGGTGCCTCAGATCAATACTATACAAGCTATTGCTCTACACAGAGGTGCCTCAGATCAATACTATACAAGTTATTGCTCTACACAGAGGTCCCTCAAATCGATACTATACAAGTTATTGCTCTACACAGAGGTTCCTCAGATCAATACTGGTAGTAACATTCTAAACAATTAACCATGTTTTTAATAAGTAAAAACATTAGAAGGGCAATTTCATGAAAAAGCAACATTTTTAGAAGTGCAGCTTCCATACACTCTAGGTATCAATGGTAGATAAATGTTTTAGTTACACATTTGTAAATGTCACATTTTGATTTTGAGTGTGTAATACCAATTTACTGATAAAACATTTTCTTGGTAAAGTTTTTATAAAAGCTGTTTACTTCGTTATGTTTTGTTCAAACTTTCTCTGCAAAGCTAACTTTTTAAAATGTATGTTCTGGTATAAAAATGTTGACCCTTTCTTAATAGTAAGTGCCCAGATTAGCGTTCTGGGTGTAGCTGATAGTCAACTTGATGAGATTGTAAAGTAATCCCATGCCTTATCAATATTAATTGTAATCACTAAAGGGCACCATAGCACATTGTCATGAGACCATATGAACAGATCACAAGACCAAACAATCGTGCCGCTCATTTTAATGGAGATTAAAGTATTTTCTGTCAGCTGCTGATTTTACATTTTTGTGTTCATGTTAACGCTCCTCTTAGTAAAATGTCCAGCACTGTGCAGTGGCGCTAGTTAAAATGACACCGTTAGTGGCAATGTGCTGAAAGCACGCGTACGCTCAAATACACGTACCTTTAAACTGAAGTGAAATCATGTTAGTTTGGTCACTTCATTCAAAGCACTTGGATTGCACTTTGCATTCTGCAACGTGTTATTATAACAATTCAGGACGCACGTCAAGACGTTTTATTTGTTATTTTTGTGCAGCTTCCATGTTTTTATTTAATAGGGCTGCACTGATAATCGGCATTGACCTGATGTAAAGAAAAAAAAAAAACAGTTTTTGTAATTTTGTTATTTTAGCCGATAATGTACACTGATATACATGTTTGAATTTTTTCCAGCACAGAATGACATTTTTGGTCAGGCATGCTTACTAATGACGCAAGAACATTGAGACACTCATTGTCCCAGTGCTGTGTAACCTGTGATCATCCTCATTGAGACACTCATTGTCCCAGTGCTGTGGAACGTGTGATCATCCTCATTGAGACACTCATTGTCCCAGTGCTGTGGAATCTGTGATCATCCTCATTGAGACACTCATTGTCCCAGTGCTGTGTAATCTGTGATCATCCTCATTGAGACACTCATTGTCCCAGTGCTGTGGAACGGGTGATCATCCTCATTGAGACACTCATTGTCCCAGTGCTGTGGAACCTGTGATCATCCTCATTGAGACACTCATTGTCCCAGTGCTGTGGAACCTGTGATCATCCTCATTGAGACACTCATTGTCCCAGTGCTGTGGAACCTGTGATCATCCTCATTGAGACACTCATTGTCCCAGTGCTGTGGAACCTGTGATCATCCTCATTGAGACACTCATTGTCCCAGTGCTGTGGAACCTGTGATCATCCTCATTGAGACACTCATTGTCCCAGTGCTGTGGAACCTGTGATCATCCTCATTGAGACACTCATTGTCCCAGTGCTGTGGAACCTGTGATCATCCTCATTGAGACACTCATTGTCCCAGTGCTGTGGAACGGGTGATCATCCTCATTGAGACACTCATTGTCCCAGTGCTGTGGAACCTGTGATCATCCTCATTGAGACACTCGCTCATTGTCCCAGTGCTGTGGAACGGGTGATCATCCTCATTGAGACATTCATTGTCCCAGTGCTGTGGAACGTCAAACATTCAAAGAGCATCAAACAGCCATGTTTAGATTTTTTTTATATGTGGAGACAGCAGTGGGATAGCGAGTTGAGTGCAGAACAGACTTGATGCTGCATTAAATCCAGCGATGAACTGTGAGTAGAATATTATTCTGACGCTTAAAAAAAAAAAAAAAAAAAAAAAAAAAAAAAAAAAAAGATAAAAATAGGTTGAATACTAAAAACATTGATGGTTTAATCTCTATTATTGTTATTTGTAATTGTGTATCTTGCTCAGTCAAATTGGTAGGGGTGTATTCGGTGGCGTTATGAAGCTGTAATTGATTACAGTGCTGTCTTGTTTAGTAACAAATTCAAGTTTGGCTGAATTTTGTAAGTGGATATTTTCATGCCGTCTTTTTGTTTTTAAGCAGTGTGTTCTTCCAGTAAGAATGGAGCGAGCTCTGTTGTAGTTCACATTGCGTCGGATGCATTTCTTTTCTACTGTACAGTACAGGTAGAGGTTATGAGATGCAGTGCTGGACAGCAAGTGCCTCTACAAGTTAATGACACGTTACTGATATTTTCACTATTACAAATGCAAAGTATTATGTTGTGTGAATGTTGTAAAACAAATGTATGCATTGCTGTCAAGCTCACAATATCATGTTATGTTATTCTTTGTATTCATTTTCTGAAAGTAAATGCAGCAAGTAAACATGGTGTTCATTTTTGTCCTGAATACATGAAGTAAATGATATCTATTCATTTTAACATTCAGAATTGTAAAAGTTCTAGTTCTTTCTCTAGTAGTTTACAGTAGCTTGCATGCACTATCTATTATTATAGGTATCGGCCCATATGGGTAGGGAACCATCGGCTATCGGTATTGGCCAAGAAAATCTTTATCTATGCACCCCTAATTATTGCAGCACTTAATGGCTGTCACTAAGGTATTTTATACACTGAGTATTTTGCCATAAAACATCTGCTGTAAATAGTCATTTATGTTGTAGAGGGAAAAGAGAGAGAACAGAGTCTCTATGCAGCGTGTTCTGACCCTTTGTTTATATTATTATTATTTTATATTATTATTGATATTATTGTTTATATTATTATTGTTTGCGGCACGGACGAAACGTATTTTTTATTTTAAAAACCTTGTGAGGATCCGTGACTGATCAAAAATGGATTGTTTAACTAGCTGACGGCATGCAACCTTATTAAACTCGTGCAGACTATGGCCGAGGGGTAATAAGATTATTAATAGCTAGTTAATCCCTCGGCCAGAATATAAAAGCCTGCAGCTTTGCTTGTTGGGAGAAGGGTATTCGCGAGTGAGGAGTTAGGAGGTAAAAGCCAATTCAGTGTAAACAGTTGCTATACATGCTGCTCAAAACCAGCATCATGCTTGTTTGGTTCTGTTTGTTTGGTGTTTGTTTCAATCTTTTATTTAATATTATTTAATGAAAAGAACTGAAGGCTGCAGCGTTTCAGTTTTGCCTCACCAGTACCTGTTTGTTCTGGTCTGACATCACCCATTACAAGCCATCTTGTTCAGTCTCCTATTAAAAATAACACATCTGCAATCATTTTAGTCTTGGTGAAATGCAGAAAATAACTATAAACAGATGTGGCAATGAATTAACAAAGTGAAACAAGTCAGTTTTAGATTTAAAACTCATACATAAGTTGAGGTTTTTTTGTGCATTTTCAAATTAACATGAGAACTGCTGAAATTTCTGACTGCCACAGCGGTTCATTTGGCGTCTATTTTAAAACAGCTTCAATATGAAAAGCAAACAATCAAATACAACTTCATATTTAGATTTATGAACCCCATATTTGACATTTGCACAGCGAAAACACTGTGTACAGAAAAGAGCACATATACATAAATATGAAACTAATAAAATAAACATTACACAATAAACTACTAGGTGTAGAAAGTTGTATGCACATGGAAAATTATAAAAAATAGATAATTAGTTATAAAAATAGTATAAAATAAAAGTATAACAAGCGACGTGAATGCGCTTTGAGGGAAACAGAGTTCAAAGGCACATCTATTACAGCTGTCTAATTAGTACAATCCACACAGAAAACACGCTTTTCAACTCTACCAGTGCATGTGCCACAGACTGCCTTTTCTGAACGGGCCCACACATCCAAAGTGTTGTTTCTGTTGCATTTAGCAACCTGGTATTGTCTTTTCTTCTGAGTGCCAGTGGGCATAGCGCTGGCTGAAGGTTGAGGGGCATTTGCAAACCAGACTGCGCTTCTCTGATCAAAATGTTTCTTCCGAAGCTCCAGGGCTAGCTGCAAAATTAAGTACCTCTGAGAGATTGTTTTGCCGGTGCACTCCTTGTTCAAAACAAAAGCCAGGTCCAAAATATAGAAAACAGTCGCAGGCCACCTGCGAGAAGCACCTTTGACAGAATACTGCCGTGCCATTTGATCAAGTACATCCACACCATACTTCATTGCATTGTGAAATGAAACACTCTCTGGCTTTCATTTAGCATCAGTGCCGATGGTCACTCATCTGTGCAGAGAGAATAATGATATAATAATAATAATAATAATAATAATAATAATAATAATAATAATAATAATAATAATATATGTTGTGTAGAATGACTTTCATCAGTGTTTCAATCACTCAACAGGGTTATAATACTTTCTTTTGCAATGACTTCGATTGTATTACAAAGCCCAGACTAAATTGTTGGCTAGTCCGAGTTTACCCAGTGGAGGTGGGTTGTCGAGGATTTGTGGCACACTCTACAACCCAGTTTCTAAGAGACATCGGTTTCAGTGGCCAAGAGTTGGGTCACACAGTGAAGAACTTATCTGAAGCAGCAGAAAGGAGCAGCAATTGGCTGTGGTTGAGACGGAAAGATACTGGATGAGGATCTCAAGCACAATAGAAAGAAAGCAAAGTTGATGTACAGGTAAGTTAGCTGGGCTGAGCTGAGTGGGGGATGGAGGGGGGGTGATGCTGGGATGCCAGAATCACTGTTGAGCCCTCTTGAGGTGTCGTGGGCTAGTCAACGAAACACCGAGGATGGAAAGTGCCCACTTGAAGACCCCAGAGATGTACACTACTTAGCTCAATCCAGACAGTTGTCATGCTGATGCGCTGGTGAGACAGCACTGGGTTGATCCCTGAAACCAGCATCGCAGCCGTTGTGTATGCTGATGTGCTGGGGAGGCAAAATGAGCTGATCCCCGGAGCCAGTATTCCACTTCAGCAATCAACACCAGACAGAAGGATATCTACATCATCAGATGGAAAGTTATGCAAATGGATGGAGAGGCAGATGGATAACACTAGTTTAATGGAAAGTAAACTGGAAATGTTTAGTTGGTGCTTATCTTGGCGAGAGCCAAGTTCAAATCAGCATGAAGTTCAACATCTACTCTCATGTGATGGAAATCTTTGCTATATTTTGTTGATTTCAATATGTGGTTAAAAAGCTGCTCTGGTGTTTTAAGAAGTGCGTGCTTATAACATATTTATTGTTATGATTCTGCAGCTGAAACACTGTATGGGTATTTCATTCAAATATTTAGTAACACTTAAGAGCAGGCATACATGAGAAATTCACAAATTCTGAGAAATTTAAATGAATTTCTAAAATGGTTCAAAAGACTGTCATGGCGGGTCTTGTTAACATATTAAACTGCATGACTCTGCATGTCAGGCTTAACATCAGGACCAGTTTTCTGTTCAGAACTCCAGATTATTAATATTATTCTGGTACCTGTGTTCAGACACTAAACAGCTTTTGTTCAAAGAGTGCATCCTTGTTTAACCTTAGACAAATATGTATTTGTAGCAGGGGAGATCTGTGCTGACTCTGCTGGCGTGTTCACAGTGCTGCAGGAAGAGGGCGGCAGTCGTCCAACAACCGCCTGTGAGTCATGGCAGTGACACGGGGAAGTGGGAAAGTGGGTGTGTGGACTTTCCCCCTCTCTGAATGGCTAAGAGGCGAGTCTTGGGGAGATTGTTAGTCCTATAAGTTAACACTGCTGTTTCCTCAGGTCTGCCCTTGTAGACGCACCGAGAGTGCGGAAGCGCTGGTCCAGGACCGAGAAACAGTCGGGAGAGAAAAGGAAACGAAACGTTTCACAGCGAGACAGTGAGGGCGGGGAACCCTTGGGCAGACCTCAGAAAAAAATAACTAAGCAGGCTAGTTAGCCGGCAGTGTAGGTCGGTGATCCGGGTCTCACGGGTAGCCGCGCCCGGGATATAGCTGTCAAGTGCAGCACCTTTTCTTTGTAGTTTTGTTACTGTTTTATTTTCCCTGTTTCTTTGTGCCTTCTGTTTTGAATTATTGTTTTGAAGCACCTGCAAGTGCGCCGGTATTGTGTACCATCGCTTGGTATTCCCGTGGTTCTGTTTACCATCGTTGGTAAGCAGACCACGGACCAACAGCACCCTCTGTGGGCTAAAAGAAAAAGAGAACCCCAAAATAAAACTGGGCACCTGTGCGGTGTTGCCAAGTCCACCTGTCTGTCTCCTGTGTCAGTGAATTACCCACCACCGTTCCACAGTATTGCAATGGTGTATTTGCAAATAACATTTATCTGAAATCTGTCATTTCAATTTTGACAAATGAAAAATGTTGGATAATCAGGACAACGTGAACTAGTATTCATTATGAAACAGGGAGCAGAGAAAGTGTAGTCCTGGGGAGCACAGGACTACAGTTCCCAGAAGGCCACTGCGCTGACACTGCTTGTAATAAAAAAAAAAGTGTGTTTTAGAAAGTTCTAGAAATGTGTTCGAGTTCATCTTTGCCCTTGCCCTATAATAACCCCATATCTTATATGACTTGTTTTTGGCACGTTTATATAACTTGTTTTGGTTAGAATGTTCTAGGGAAAGGAATAGTTTATTCAGAGGGCCGAGCCTCGAGGGAGTGATCTGGCCAATTACTCTCTCGCATGCAAAAGCCTAACTTGGTAAGTTATAAAGGATGGGGTTCTCCTCTGCTCTGATGAGAGTCAGCCGTGAGGATTAGCGCGCAGTCCTGCTCGGTAATTTCTTGGAGACAGCTGCTTTCTCTTACCAGGGTCGAAGGGCTCTCCCGATCCGCTTGGAAGGGTAAGAATTGGTTCAGTTGCGTCTCATGGATTGTATTGATCTGTGATTAATATAATCTTTGTATGTAACCTTGTTGGGTTGTGTCCCGTTAGGGATATCGTTATTCGCAGTATAGCATCTGTGTATGTAACTGCGTGTGTGTGTGTGTGTGAAATAATAAAGGACCTTTTAAAATTACTCTGTGAAGTAATTGTCTTATTTACTTCCACATCAACTTCCTTTTAAATTTAAAGTAATTAAATTTCACACAACACTGCTCTAAGAGGGAAATTATCATTTTCACCTGGCTATGATTGCAAATTAGAGCCAGGTTCATGGTTTATAAGTAGGGGTCTACCTAAATTGTGATTTTGTGGAAAGTGTGAAATTCACCTCTTTTAGGGGCCAATGCATACAGACAAGTATGGAGAGGAAAAAAACAGTTTAATTGAATTACTGCACAACACCAGCAACGCAAACTACATGTCTTCTTCCTGTAGAAGCCCTTTCTTATTCCTTCGCAGTCCTGTGTGCATTGAACTGAAACAAAAAACAAACAAACAAACAACGTGCACAAATAACATCTGCAAAAAAAACTACGTCTTCCTCCTGTAGAAGCCCTTTCTTATTCCTTCGCAGTCCTGTGTGCATTGAACTGAAACAAAAAACAAACAAACACAACGTGCACAAATAACATCTGCAAAAAAAATTCTCCAAAGCGGTTAACATTCTTGCTTACTACTCAAATGACAACAAGTTTTAATCAGCCCATCAATGTGTCTTTACTGCTTTTCTGTGACCTGTAATGTGCAGTTGGGGGTGGGACAAAGTTGGTTCTGCATTTAGGTTGCTAAAATCTGGTTTCAGAATTGGAGGTAAAATAATAGAAATGGACAAGAAAAAAAGCAAAGTAATTTTGGCTGATGATCGTTTCAAGATACTTTCCCAAAGAAACTGTACATGCAGTTTGAGGTAATTGTTTTGCATATTTTAATTTGTCTGGAGAAAATATGATTGATTGCTATTTAGCTTAAGAATCAACATTAATCACAAGCTACTACAGAGTCTGCTGAACAGAACATAAAACAAACAGTTTTGAGAAACCAAACTGGAAAGTCAGCCCAGAACAAAAGTATTCCTGTCTGCAAGTTAAATCAGGACTACACGATCTAGCACAGCCACCTCGCTTCAACCTGCTGCTTACTTTTTCGCAATTGTTGGATGGGACAAATAACATAACGAATGTGTTGCATACATTGCCTTAATTAAAGAATGCCAGATGCCCCTGGGTATCCGAGTTCTGTGGCTGTTTCTAATCGATTTCCACATCTGTATAATATGTAAATTTACCGCAATTTAAATAGATAAATTGATGTCTCTGATTTCCCAGCACAGTACTGGTGCTGCAGAACACAGCCTGCAGAGCTGAATCATAGCATTCTGCAAAACACACTCGCTACAGGCAGAGCTAACTTTGTTGCTGGTATTTAATAAATTATTCCTGTTTTCAAAGATGCTGCTCCCCTAGGCGTTGGATTGCAATGTTTTACTGTGTTCTATATTTAACATGTATCTTTGTAAATACCCCCAACATTTAATATCAACATTGTGGGATGAGCCATTACAAAGAAACATTTTCAAGAATAATGTTTGCATATAGGCGTGTTAGTGATATGAGCGAGTTTCTGAAAACAGTGATTTAATTTCCTGCAAAGGGTGAAAGTGCTCTTTTAATGAGATTCTGTAAGTTTCAGTAGTTTGACACGTACAGAAGCAGCTGATAGCAGTTACATCATAATAATTGGATTGTTAAGGAACTTGGAAATAAATTGCCTGCCTGCTTCAAAAATCATACTGTTAGTTGGATGGGAAAATGTTTACTTGCATGTAAATCATTATATTATGTGAAGACTGGAACTTAGTTTAGGTTACCAGTAATCAGGATAATAAAATTAATAGTAGAAGACGCTGAACTGGAAAATAAGCTATATATATATAAAGGCTATATTTGGTGCAATACTGGATTTTCAAAAATGTTAATGCCAGATGTACCCACACGAAACCATTTGGCAAACTAACTATTCAGTCCTACCTGGTCCCAAAAAATAGCTGCTAGAAATCATTCATTTGTGAATGATGATGTAATGGTGATGGTCGATGCTCATTTTAAGCCTTTTAAACAACCATTGGTTGCTTAACAAATGACTGACATCACCAAAGGCTCCAACAACCAATCAGGGATGGCTTTGTATACTTTCAAAACAAAAGTAGTTAGATAGACAGAAAGCCAGATGAGTGAGGTTGTTTTTTTTTCTCTGTTGGCTGATTCGGCGATCACAAGTACAAGCTTACCAGAAATCATACTGAATCATCCAAAATGTTTATAAACCCAAAAATAAATCAACCAAATATTAACTGTCGTGAAATATTCATAGGATATACATCACAGATGACTCTGCAATACATTTCACTGCAGCTCCAGTCCAAGAGAAATACCTTTTTATTATGAGGTGCAGCATTTCAGTTTCTTTGGTTTGGGTTTAGATGACTGTATATATCATGATAGCATTGCCAGAGAGCAGACTACATTGCTTTACAGAACCAGAAATGGTTACTGGCTGTGGCAAAGTGGTTTGGAGTGTGCAGGTGCAGGAGTGATGCGGTGTGTGATTTGTAATCCAGTTGAAAGTATTTTATTTTTAACAGTCCAGGTCTGGTGACCAAATAATAATCCCCAGTAATACACAGCAATGCGTTGTGCATGGCGTAAATAATAGCGGGTTTGCAGTCCCAAATAATACACACTCATGGTACGTTATCACGATAGAGCACAGGTCATTCCGGGTTATTTTCTCTCACCAAAGCAAAGGAACAGATTGTGTCTCTCTGTCCCCTTTTATGCCGTCACAGATGACCCCTTGGAAAATGAGTGCACCCACCCCTCTAATCCATGGCTGTCACATCGTTTCCCTTCCGGGTTGATGAATTAATTCACTGGAGTTCCGCCCTCTTTCTAACTGGCCAACTTCCCTTGAACCCTGGGAAAGAACTGTCAGGCCAGCCAGTCCAAGGAACTCTGTTTTCACTACTTAGCGCCCTCACAGGGAATCACTTTATTTCTGTTGACAGATCTATCTAATGGCGGACTTCTTCAAAGTACGCACCCGTCAAAAAATCTGGTGTAAAATGATTCTGATACACAAGCCGAAAGTCACGTTATGTCACTCAGACCACAAACAGGTAGAATGCTCACCAAAGCAGAAGTGTTAAAAGCAGCAAGTAATGGTGCCTTCTTTTCAGATTGAGGCAGATCATTCCACAACTGCAGGGCTCTGAAGCTGAACACTGCCACCTGCCTTCTTTCTCTGTGTCCATTGAATACTTGTCATTGGTAAGAAAATAAATGGGGGTTGTTGTTACATTTCCATATGAGAAGAGTTGTCAGACTGATGTGTAAATCAAGACAGTAACGCCTGTTTCTTTAAATGTCCGATATGCACGTTTTCAATGCTCTGCTCCATTTCTGATGAAATCTAAATTGTCAAGAATGACCACCTTGGAGTAGAAACACACAAGTGAGACAAATGACAGGCTTGCTGTTGATAAACATTTATGGCTCTGTGTTGGGAGGGAGAATGTCTTCAAGCATGGAGTGGTTGATATGACATTCTGTACGCACTGCACTTCAGGGGCATTGTGCACGCATACGGGGCCAAAGCCAGCCGAGGACTGCGCTCAAGTGTAAACGGAGCGGGGGGCTCAAATAATAAGAATCTTTGAATCTGATAGAGCCTAAGCCAGTTCAGGTCAGTTGTAAGTGTAAACACACCGATAGGGAACAGATAGTAAAACTTCATTTCATTTTCTGTTTTCAGGACTGCCTTGGTGAAAGCCAAGCAACAATGATGGAGTCTGTTTACATTAAACAGGAGGAGGTTCTGGAATTGGTACCTATCTGCATTAAACAGGAGATGACTGAAGTGGAGCCTGTCTGCATTAAACAAGAAGAGACTGAACTGGAGCCTGTCCACATTGAAGAAGAGACTGAACTGGAGCATGTCCACATTAAAGAGGTTTCTACAGACTTGTTGTTTAAGGGTACACAAAACATATCCCGGTCAAAGAGATCACATCAGTGTATTGAATGTGGGAAGAGCTTCAGCTGGCTAAGAAGCCTAAAAACACACCAGCAAATTCACACTGGAGAGAAGCCGTATCACTGTACTGAATGTTGGAAGAGCTTCAATGCATCAGGAAGCCTAAGAAGACACTGGCGACTTCACACTGGAGAGAAGCCACATCAGTATTTTGAATATGGCGAGAGCTTCAATCAGTCAGGAAACCTAAAAGCACACCAGCGAATTCACACTGGAGAGAAGCCATGTCACTGTGATGAATGTGGGAAAAGCTTCACTGACAAAGGAAAACCAAAAAAACACCAGTGAATTCACACTGGAGAAAAGCCATATCAATGTATTGAATGTGAGGCCAGCTTCAGTGAGTCAGGAAACCTAAATAGACACCAGCAAATTCACACTGGAAAGAAGATGTATCACTGTACTGAATGTAGGAAAAGCTTCACTGAAAAAGGAAAACTAAAAAAACACCAGCGAATTCACACTGGAGAGAAACCGTACCAATGTACTGAATGTGAGGAGAGTTTTAGTCAGTCAGGAAACCTAAAAGCACACCAGCGTATTCACACTGTATCAATGAACTGAATGTGAGCAGAGCTTCAATGAGTCGGGAAACCTAAGTGGACACCAACAAATTCACACTGGAGAGAAACCGTATCACTGTTTTGAATGTGGGAAAAGTGTCACTGACAAAGGAAAACTAAAAAGACACCAGCAAATTCACATTGAAGCCAGCCTCCCTCCCTCCCAGTCCCTCACCTCTCCACCCTGCTTGTTTGTGTGTGTGGAGAGCTGTTTGATTCCTTTTCTCTCTCTCACCCTGCAGTAAATGAAGGGGGTCTCCAGGAATGAGAGCCAGCTTGAATCCAGAGACACTGAGAAGGGCTCCATTATTTCAGAATGAACTGCATTGGACATTAATCTCAATCCTCATGCTGTGAGGATTTATGCCAAACTTGTTTCTGTGAACACATTAAACAAAGCTGCCAATAACACTTCATATTTTTTGAATACCATTACTGTACCAGACTGGGTGAGAACAGAAGTGAATTGTTTAAAAGAAACTAAAACTAAGAATATATTCTTGGGTGTGGCAGCAATGTGTGCTTCATCTTATTAGAATGGACTCTAAGCTATTGCACCAGTGCACACACAAGCTGAAACAAGCAAAGTGATGCAAACTTTGTACTGGAGCAAATGTGGTTTTGGGTTTGAATGAGCTTGACTGCTTTGAGTGTTTAACCCTTTGCAGTCCTATGTCGAACCAGGTCCGACAGTTATTTATTTATTTAGCATTTATTACAGTCTTTATCTTTATCCAAGGCACTTTTCAAGTTTTAAGAATTGTGTACAAACTGAAAAGAAAGAGGGTAAGTATATTGGGGTAGGGTGAGGATTCAAAATACAAGCATCAAAATTCTAAAAGGTATTGACAATGTCAAGCCAAGGGACTTTTTCAGCCTGGGGGGGGGGGGGCAGAATGTTCCAATGTTCCAGAATGTTCCAGTACACCGTAAGGTTGGGTCAGATGTCCGGGGCCAGGAAAGGAGAATTGGAATGTGTGTTCAACATGAAATTCTTGCTAGATCATAAATCTAGAATGAGATGAACATAACAAACTCAATGGAGGGGGCAATCAAGCCCTACAGTTGCTATCCATTGGTTAGACTGAGAGAGGAGACATGTTTAGGGGGTAAGGACAAAGGACTTGTGTGCTGCGTGCCAAATCCTGATAGGAGCGAAGAATTTTGCATGAAACATATATAACCCATGTACGTGCTTTACCCCAGCAGATAAAGTTGGTTGGTTACTGATAAAGTGACCGTTATTCTCCGGAGCTCTCTGTTGTTTGATGACCGCTGCATTAAACCTTTGATGCAACAATCGGTGTGATTGATTGTCTCTGTACATCTCTGCACTTTATTTTGTGACCCTACATTACCATTAATATATTGCTGGTTATAATGTTATACAAATATATATTAATTAGTATAAAACTCAAACTCAATTTACATGCAGGCCAATGTCGACCCTGAAATCCTAATGCAGGGCCAATGACATCACGAAAGATGGTATTGGTTAAAAAAACTTCTTTCATTAAGTATTAGAACATAAGAACATAAGAACATAAGAAAGTTTACAAACGAGAGGAGGCCATTCGGCCCATCTTGCCCGTTTGGTTGTTAGTAGCTTATTGATCCCAAAATCTCTTACACTGAACTGTCATAGAACTTTTTTACAATTTGGATTTGCCAAAGATTGTAGTTCACACATTTACAAACAACGGGCATAACGTTGTGCAGCTTCAAGGATTTACTGCGCAGTGCCTGCTGGTGAATGATGCAGTGTAATGCTACTGGCTGCGTTTTGTTCTTCCGTCTTTTTTTGCACAAGCGCTACCGACCCGTTCTTTTCTCCAGTCATTGCTGGGGCTCTATCTGTTGTTAAGCCTGCTAAAGAGTGCCCCTGCAGACCAGCGTGTTCTCGTGCGTCTTTAAGGTTTTGAAAGATCTCACTTGCTGTTCTACAGCGCATTGTAGACAAGCTTAGCAGCACTTCTTCCGTGACTTGAAAGTTGTCATCAACACCTCTCACAAATATCGCCAGCTGCGCACTCTCAACCAAATCAGTACTCTCATCAAGCGAGATAGAGTGTGCACTGAATGCTTTTCCTTTCTCGCAGAGCTGCTCCTCAAGATCTTTAGAAATCTCAACATGCTCTGCTACTATATTTGCAGACAGGCTAATATTGTTAAAAACGTTTCTCCTGTCAGGACATACGACCTCAGACACTTTGATTATACAGTCTTTAATAAACTCACCATCAGCGAACGGCTTCCCTGACTTCGCAATCATTTCACTCCCCATAGAACTCGCCAAAACTGCTGCCTCCGGCGACTTTTTCACTTTCTGAAAAAGCTGTTACTGCATCACTAATCCTTTCTTTAGCTGCAAAGCTGTCCTCTCTCTTCTCCCTGATATTTATCATACTGCTCTGCATGCTTTGCTGTACAGTGCCGTTTAATATTGTATTCTTTTAAAACCGCAACTCTTTCCTTGCAAATCAAACATGTCGCACTCTATTTGTACTCCACAAAAAAAAAAAAAAAAAAAAAAAAAAAAAAACGTCCACCTTTTCTCGAAATTGCCTGTGTTCGTGGTCAATTTTTCTTTTAGCCTGAAACATTGCATTGTTCATTTACGTTTGTTGGGGATCCCTGTACGATAGATTTTCAAATGGCTGCTACGATGAGTAGTTCATATAGTCTCAGTGCCACTGTTATTTTTTGTACTGATGCTGACTCAACGGAGAGAAAAAAAAGTTTAGATCTGATCAATTATCTTTTGTCAATTGTTGTGTCACCAAGCTTTCAGTTCAGTTGCTCCTCCCGAACATGTGTCGGTCTGTATGGATTCTTATCTCTGCTGTAAACCAGGACTGGGTCAATTTACAGAAGCAAATGCGACAGGTCTTAAAGTGGTAGCAACGTATTACAACAGAACTAACCATAAACAATGCACAGCATCGCCTACACACGCTTTACAACTGTTTACTCGAGTTTTACGCATGCAGCTCCATGCGGGCCAGATTAAATGACTTTTGTGTAAATATTTGGCGGGCCAGATTGCAGCGCTGTGCGGGACACATTTCGCCCGAGGGCAGTGAGTTTGAGACCCCTGCCCTAGATCAACAAGCAAGCTACTGCTTTTAACGGCGACCGACGCGTGACGCTCCCTGGTAGCAAAATAAGTGCAGATTGATCCGTTTTGTCTGCCGATGAGGAATGGTGCTGACACCTCAGAGGATGGGGACTAAATACTCGCCAACGCAACCTTTTTTTAGATGCTATTCGTATATTGCCTTTTTAACATCCTCAGCACGAAAACTGGGATACACATGTGTTTTACTTAACACTCTTTCAATTCATGTATCTGGCCAGTTTTTACGAATACAGGAGGACCCGACAATGCTTTTAATGCAATCAGCATTAAAAGCTGCAACGTCAGTGGAGAACAGCACGAGTACTCTCACTCTGAGTTCAAAAAAGGGATTTGTCTAGGGGTATGATTTTTGCTTTGGGTGCAAGAGGTCCTGGCTTCAAATCTCGGCTGAGTCCTTTTTTAAATTATTTTGTATTAAACTTTTCCAGTGTTTATGCATTGCCGGTAAGCGCGCTCAAATTTCATGAACAACAATATCAGAGCGACAAAGGGCTGATTGCATGATGGTTAAACCAGAACTGCAGTCTTTGTTGAAACTGCTTAGCAAGTGCTTAAGCGTTAAACAGAATTCTAATACAACAGACTATAAAACTATTCAGCTTAGAGTTTCTGTACTTTATATAACACTGTTTATTTTGGTAAGGCATGTGATTGTTTTGGTGTGTAGTCTAAAACAACCAAAAACAAGCATACAATTCGGTGTCAATATATTCCATTTTACAAGGCACGTAACTGCAACACGTTTATTTCTTGTTTTTTTATGTGGCAGGGCAAACAACAGAAGCCATCAATCCTTACAAGATTAATCTTTCAGCCCAAACTTAATGTCGATATTTGCAGTTTTCGCGACAGCTCATTATCAATGTATGATCTCAAATGAACGCTTATTTTTTTTGATGGGGCTTAATGCAGTAATGCACATAATGTAGTATCAAATCATAATGATACCAGATAGTATCACGACTATTGCAGTTTGAACAACAAACAGATTGCACGTGTAAATCAAAGTAGTGGGGAAATGCATTCAGCTTCATTCTAATCTTTAAAGAAAAAAAGCAGAAATTGCAAAACATTTGCAGAGGTAAGGACTAGAACCCGGGCGAATTGCTTGGAGGACACAGCTCACCACTATACCACCAACACTTCTGTACTGTGTCTCTCATAGATGCTCAAATTAAGCCACACAAATATAGGCCGGTTGGGCAGGATCGCATTTTTCCTCCTCAAACACCAACACATTCCAAAAGCTGTCAATACTGCTACTGGCGAGAATGGGAGCAACAGCATGCATTTAAAAATGATCTCCACATCGGGGAATTAAACCCTGTTCTCCCATGTGACAGGGAAGGATACTAACCACTATACTAATAGTGAAAGCATTTTTCTTCCCAGCGACAGCGAGTGGAAGCGACAGCGAGTGGGAGAAGTACAGCGTGGAAAAGTACAGAGCAGTTTCGAAGCAGAAAGGAGAAATTGCATCTTGAATTGCTTTAATCAGAAAACAGAGGACATTGGGGAAACACAGCCGCGTGTGTTTTTCTGATAACAAACAAGCTGAAACTCGGAGCAGCTGATTCAAATTCAGCGCCGTTTTGAGACACGGGCGAGGGGAGGAGCCGACAGCACAGCAGAACAACGCAGTTAAACGAGGCAGTCTTCCCAGCGACAGCGAGTGGAAGCGACAGCGAGTGGGAGAAGTACAGCGTGGAAAAGTACAGAGCAGTTTCGAAGCAGAAAGGAGAAATTGCATCTTGAATTGCTTTAATCAGAAAACAGAGGACATTGGGGAAACACAGCAGCAGTGTGTGTTTTTTTGATAACAAACAAGCTGAAACTCGGAGCAGCTGATTCAAATTCAGCGCCGTTTTGAGACACGGGCGAGGGGAGGAGCCGACAGCACAGCAGAACAACGCAGTTAAACGAGGCAGTCTTCCCAGCGACAGCGAGTGGAAGCGACAGCGAGTGGGAGAAGTACAGCGTGGAAAAGTACAGAGCAGTTTCGAAGCAGGTTGAAAGCAGGTTGACGGCTGCAGAAGAAACTAAACTTCAAAAAAAAAACCCTCAACATGGTCTTCAAGCCAGTAATCTGTGACACCTGCTTGATGTGGGAAATCCGAGAAAACCCAGCGGAGCTAAACCAAGTGTGCGTAAAGTGCCGCACGATCCAGGATTTGCATAAACTAGTAAGCATGCTAGAAATGGAGCTGGAAGAAGTGAGACAGCAACAGGATCTTGAGGAACTGGCACACCCACAATTCATGGAAGTCTGCATCACCCCTAACAGACTGAAAGCCACCAGGGAGATAGAAGGTCAGAACAGCTGGGTTCAGGTAGGCAGAAGCAGGGAAAAAAAGAAACTTCGTCAAACACAACACCAGAAATCAAAACAACCAACAGATTTGAGTCACTTCAGAATGGTGATGAGCAGAACCAACAACAAGAGAATGAAAGGAACAACATCCAGGACCCTATTGACAGTGGTGACAAGACAGTAAAAAGAAGGGAGGTCATGATTGTTGGGGACTCCATATTGAGAAACACAGCAAGTTCAGTTCGCAGTTTGGACCCCCTTACTACAACAGTGTGCTGCCTTCCGGGAGCCTCGGTCAAGCACATCACTGAGAACGTGGACAGGCTCCTAGAACGAACAGGAGACGACCCGGTAGTAGTCGTCCACATCGGTACAAACAACATTGGAAGAGACAGACCAAAATCCCTGCAAAACAAATTCAGAGAGCTAGGAAGGAAATTAAAAGAGAAAACCAAAACTGTGGTATTTTCTGGTATACTACCCGCACCTTGCAAAGGACCATATGGACAGCTGGAAATAATAAATCAAAACGAATGGTTGAAGACGTGGTGCACACGGGAAGGCTTCACCTATCTTGATCATTGGACCACTTTCTACAACGAGGACTATCTGTATAGACGGGATGGACTGCATTTAAATAACAAGGGAACTAGTCTACTTGGAGAAAAGATCCTCGAGCAGGTTCGGAAGCATTTAAACTAGAAAGGAAGGGGGGAGAAATGAACAAAAAAACAGAAGGGAGACCGCATCAAAACAAGAACAACAACTCAGGTAAGACAACCATTAAATGTATTTATCTAAATGCTAGAAGTATCAGAAACAAAATTCTAGAACTTGAAGCTACTGCACTAACAGGTAACTATGATGTGATAGGTGTTACAGAAACGTGGTTATCTGAGAGTGATGGGGACGAATATAATATTTGTGGGTATACACTGTATAGGAAAGACAGGCAGGACAGAAGAGGAGGAGGGGTAGCGCTATACATAAGAAACAGTCTTGAAGCCCAGGTGTTAAACCTGGACAAAGAAAATAAAACCGAATCAATATGGGTCAGAATAACAGACAAAAATTCAAAAGGCATAATAATAGGAGCATGCTATAGACCGCCAGATTCAGACGGTGAGCACAATAATCTGTTATACAATGACATTAGAAATGTGTGTAGCAAAGGAGAAGCCATACTAATGGGGGATTTCAACTTCCCCCAAATAAAATGGGAAAACCCGGTGGGTAGCGCGAAGGATGAAATAGAAATGGTGGAAATGACAAATGACTGCTTCCTAACACAATTTGTCAAGGCACCGACTAGAGGGGAGGCATGCCTTGATTTAGTCTTTTCAAATAACGAAGATAGAATAACTAAAACAGAGGTCAGAGAACCACTGGCAAACTCAGACCACAACATGGTCTCATTTGAAGTGTTTTTTAAATCCTCAAAAGTAAAGACTAAAGCTAAGGTTTACAATTTTAGAAAAGCAAACTATGAAGGCATGAAACAGAGACTAACAGAAGTAGATTGGAGTAAAATAGAGAAAACACCCACAGAAGAAGGATGGTTGTTCTTCAAAAATGTAGTACTAGAGGCGCAAAACAATTATATCCCTAAAGTAGACAAATCTAAATGTAAAACTAAATTGCCAAAATGGTTTAATAGATCAATTAAAAAAAATATTCAGCGAAAAAAGGCACTTTACAGAGCATTAAAAAAGGACCAAAAAGAAAGTACACAGAAAGAGTACACAGAACTGCAAATGCAAGTCAAAAAGGAAGTTAGAAAGGCCAAGAGAGAAATAGAAATGAACATTGCTAAGGGAGCTAAAACCAATTCCAAAATGTTTTTCCAATATTACAACAGCAAGAGAACATTCAAAGAGGAGATTAAATGTTTAAGAGATACAAATGGCAAAATCATAGAGGAAGAAAAAAAAATAGCAAATATGTTAAATGATTACTTTTCACAAGTTTTTACAAAGGAAGATACTGACAACATGCCCCACATGTCATCCAGTTCCTATCCAGTTTTAAATAACTTTAGCATAACTGAGGCAGAAGTGTTAAAGGGACTAGGAGCTCTTAAAATAAACAAATCCCCTGGGCCGGATGAGATCCTCCCAGTAGTACTCAAAGAAATGAAAGAAGTAATTTACAAACCGCTAACCAAGATCATGCAGCAGTCTCTTGACACAGGGGTGGTACCGACAGACTGGAAAATTGCAAACGTAATACCGATCCACAAAAAGGGAAACAAAACTGAACCAGGTAACTACAGACCAGTAAGCCTGACTTCTATTATATGCAAACTTATGGAAACTATAATAAGATCCAAAATGGAAAATTACCTATATGGTAACAGGGTACTGGGAGACAGTCAACATGGTTTTAGGAAAGGGAGATCGTGCCTAACTAACTTGCTTGATTTTTTTGAGGATGCAACATCGATAATGGATAATTGCAAAGCATATGACATGGTTTATTTAGATTTCCAGAAAGCTTTTGACAAAGTCCCGCACAAAAGATTAATTCTCAAACTGAACGCAGTTGGGATTCAAGGAAACACATGTACATGGATTAGGGAGTGGTTAACATGTAGAAAACAGAAAGTACTGATTAGAGGAAAA
Organism: Polyodon spathula; assembly: GCF_017654505.1. Lineage (NCBI taxonomy): Eukaryota > Metazoa > Chordata > Actinopteri > Acipenseriformes > Polyodontidae > Polyodon > Polyodon spathula. The sequence continues at coordinate 433,149 of NC_054567.1, read as the reverse complement.
ACCTCAGAATGGAGTGTGGTAACCAGCGGTGTACCACAGGGATCAGTATTAGGTCCTCTGCTATTCCTAATCTACATTAATGATTTAGATTCTGGTATAGTAAGCAAACTTGTTAAATTTGCAGACGACACAAAAGTAGGAGGAGTGGCAAACACTGTTGCAGCAGCAAAGGTCATTCAAAATGATCTAGACAAGATTCAGAACTGGGCAGACACATGGCAAATGACATTTAATAGAGAAAAGTGTAAGGTACTGCACGCAGGAAATAAAAATGTACATTATAAATATCATATGGGAGATATTGAAATTGGAGAAGGAATCTATGAAAAAGACCTAGGAGTTTTTGTTGACTCAGAAATGTCTTCATCTAGGCAATGTGGGGAAGCTATAAAAAAGGCTAACAAGATACTCGGATACATTGTGAAAAGTGTTGAATTTAAATCAAGGGAAGTAATGTTAAAACTGTACAATGCACTTGTAAGACCTCATCTTGAATATTGTGTGCAGTTCTGGTCACCTCGCTATAAAAAAGATATTGCTGCTCTAGAAAGAGTGCAAAGAAGAGCGACCAGAATTATTCCGGGCTTAAAAGGCATGTCATATGCAGACAGGCTAAAAGAATTGAATCTGTTCAGTCTTGAACAAAGAAGACTACGTGGCGACCTAATTCAAGCATTCAAAATTCTAAAAGGTATTGACAGTGTCGACGCAAGGGACTTTTTCAGCCTGAAAAAAGAAACAAGGACCAGGGGTCACAAATGGAGTTTAGAAAAAGGGGCATTCAGAACAGAAAATAGGAGACACTTTTTTACACAGAGAATTGTGAGGGTCTGGAATCAACTCCCCAGTAATGTTGTTGAAGCTGACACCCTGGGATCCTTCAAGAAGCTGCTTGATGAGATTTTGGGATCAATAAGCTACTAACAACCAAACGAGCAAGATGGGCCGAATGGCCTCCTCTCGTTTGTAAACTTTCTTATGTTCTTATGTTCTTATATTTCATGTCCTCAGCTAAAGAGCCACCCAGCCCAGAATGATATATATAGTGTGCAGGGTCCATTGTCAATGTAAGTCTGACTTAAAAGGAGTGAGAGTGCACTGCAACTTTTTGGCTTCGACTGCTGCTTGACACACAGAACGGCAATTTTGATACTTGGACTCTTCTTAAAATGCATGTTAAAATGTGGAGTGTTTTCAAATTCCATGAATTTGCAGATCTGTGCAGAACAAGACGACTATCTGGCCTCACAAAATGTTTATTAAAAACTCTGAAGGAGTATGGGCTGTGTAGATCGAAGAGAAAAAAAGAAGCGCCCCCCCCCCCCCTACCATAGCAGGCATTTCATCTTCTGTTATTGTATTGTTGATTCTTGTAGAACAAAGAAGAGTTTGATCAAAGAAGTCCTTCCTGCCAAAATAGCTCAGTTGGGTGATTGTTAGGCTGAATATCTAAAGGTCCCTGGTTATATCCCGGGTTTCGGCAGGTGTCATGTTTATATTTATATCTATGGAATCACAGGTACAGAGATTGCAGTTAAAGTTTATGCTTTTCAAATCTATGCAGGAAGGAGGGTGCCCAAATCAGAATGAAACTTACAGGGAGTAATCAAAACATCACAAAATAAAGATACACTACATTAAACAAATAATTTGGAGCTGTCTAAAACGAACAAACCAGGTTCAATTAATTGTATTGCCCATTTCATGGAAGCAGTGTAAATTACCTGCACTTTGCATTGCTGTCTTCAGCAAACAAACAAAAAAAAAAAAAAAAAAAACAGTGATTTTACCACATGGTTTAGTGGTTAGGCTTCCTGGTTTTTCACCCAGGTGGCCCGGGTTCAACTCCTGGTATGAGAATTTGTTTATTTACTGGTGGAGGTATTTGTCAAATAAAAGGATAGAAAAATGACATCCCACATTGAAGGATGGGGAACTTATAACCAGTGACCATTATAAAAACAAAAAAACTCATCTTTGCTTATGTTAGCTGCAAGACAGCGAGACAGAGAAATTTGCATTTTGATATCCCATCACTCCTATAGGCATCAAATCAATGATGAAGCTATACTTCAATTCATATATTATCGGAATCAAAAAAGTGGTCTCTGTTGCATTGTGCGGCTGCAGTGTCGATAATAAACACCTCTACATTCGAGGCTTCATTTAACTTTATTATATTCTTTTAGCCTGTCTGCATATGACATGCCTTTTAAGCCCGGAATAATTCTGGTCGCTCTTCTTTGCACTCTTTCTAGAGCAGCTATAAAAAAGATATTGCTGCTCTAGAAAGAGTGCAAAGAAGAGCGACCAGAATTATTCCGGGCTTAAAAGGCATGTCATATGCAGACAGGCTAAAAGAATTGAATCTGTTCAGTCTTGAACAAAGAAGACTACGTGGCGACCTAATTCAAGCATTCAAAATTCTAAAAGGTATTGACAGTGTCGACCCAAGGGACTTTTTCAGCCTGAAAAAAGAAACAAGGACCAGGGGTCACAAATGGAGTTTAGAAAAAGGGGCATTCAGAACAGAAAATAGGAGACACTTTTTTACACAGAGAATTGTGAGGGTCTGGAATCAACTCCCCAGTAATGTTGTTGAAGCTGACACCCTGGGATCCTTCAAGAAGCTGCTTGATGAGATTTTGGGATCAATAAGCTACTAACAACCAAACGAGCAAGATGGGCCAAATGGCCTCCTCTCGTTTGTAAACTTTCTTATGTTCTTATGTTCTTATATTATTTAGAAGAAACGTGCCCACCGGCAAGTCAAATGTATTTACTGTAGCGGGTAGCATTTAGTTATTGCTTGTTCAGTAGCTTTGCGCAGTGGCAGTATCATAGCTCATGAGGTTTGGCCGAGCCGTGATTATTGCTAGTTGAAAACTTTAACCGATACCCTGTTGTGGTGACTTGAAATATAGTCATTGCTGGCAATTTTTGACAGTGTCACAGCGTCTGCTATCATCTAGTTGAAAGAAGAGAACAAATGTTGACACAAATGTTGATTTTCTGGATTTGTTTTTGTATTCAACTGATTGGGTCCAACAATTGTGTTGGTCTCTTTTTTCTTTGTTAACATATACATGTATTTACAAGCTTAGCGGGTGCTTCTCCTGTCTTGTAAATTAGCTTACCATGCAAGCTAACAAACCACCATCTTTCATTCATTTCACAAAACACTGGGCTTTTGCCGCAGAGAAAACTTTCTAGACAAACGATGAAAAAGCTAAAAATCAATTTGCCTCCCAAACCATGTTACTAGGTATCTGGCTTTTTTTTTGCAGTAGCATTAAACTTATGGTGACACACAAAAAAAAAGAAACATGGAAATTGGTTTCTTCTCAGAGAGAAAAGCTCTGTTTTTTGGTTAGGGAGTTAAGCTGCTGAACAATTTATGCACATGAATATATAATAAATACAGCCATGCATGGAATTCATTGGAACTCTGCGTTCTATTGCTTTCCTTTCTCCCAAATATGTCATGCAAATTATGCAACTTCTCTGCACAGTGTGATCAAAGGCGGTTCTAGTATTCAGACTGTCGCTGCGAAAATAATACAATGTCTTTTGCCTTGAGTTCATCGTTTAAACCAACAGAAGAATAAATGCTAGCAGGTGATGGTTGCAATCCATCAACCTTTGGGTTATGGGCCCAGCATGCTTCTGCTGCGCCACTCTGCTACAGCTGTGGGCCAAATGAAATACCTATTAGAAAAAAAAGAAAAAACATTCTCTCGGGTGCAACTCAAAGCCGTCATTTTGACCAGCTGAGCGTAAATGAGACTGAACCTTGGAAATTTTGCAAGATGGTCCGTTTTCATTTGCCCAAATACATATGCAGATAATACAACTATTCTGCCCAGTTTGAGCACAGGTTGTTTTCTGCCAGTTTTGGTTGACAATTCTGATGCTCTGATTCAATTTAAATGCATGTTAAGTTGAGGAATGCAATGTCTGAGTTTTTGACGCAGTTTGCTGCTTGACTCGTAGAGAGAGGAGACCGCGACAAAAAATTGAATAAATACATGTTTCCACCCGGTTTTGAAGCAGGGATGCTTTCACATGTTAGGTGACTGTGATAACCACTAAACTATGGAAACTTTCATGCATGGCTTATTACATTCTGGTGGGCTTTAATTGAAGACTCCCTTGAACTGCAGGATCCAAAATGGGTTCTCGGCACTATGCTTAGAAGGCAGCACAAGAAGCACTCACCAGCAAAGGTGTTTCCATAGTATAGTGGTGATCACGTTTGCCTCATCCGCAAAAGGTCCCCAGCCCAAAACTGGGTGGAAACACAGCAACGCATATTTTTTTTCAGTGTATGTATTTCATGTCCCCAGGTAAAGAGCCACCCAGCCCAGAACGATGTATATAGTGTGCATGGTCCATTGTCAATGCAAGTCTGACCGTTAAACGGAGTGAGAATGCACTGCAACTTTTTGTAAACAAGTGTTTGCCCAATGTGTCTTTTGTACATTCTCTACTTCAAATCAGAGGTGCCATCAAGTATAAAAAGGTGCATGTGGGGGCAAAAAGTTGGACGAACAGCTCTGTTCATAAAGACGATTACAATGTATTGTTTTATGTTGTGAAGTGCAAGGGGAGCTCTCCCTTGCAGTAATTCGTATTAGCATGCATGAGCCTTGCTATTGGCCTGTACATGTGGAGCCCAGAGCTGCTTCAATGTTACTCTTTGTCACCCTTTTAGCCATACCACCTTGAGAATGTCTGATCTTGGAAGCTAAGCAAGGTTGGGCCTGGTTAGTATTTGGATGGAAGACCACCTGGGAATACCAGGTGCTTTAAGGTTTTCTTTCTGCAGGTTGACAGGGGGCGCATTTCCCCGGCTATTCATTTTATTAAACTGCAAACTATAAGGATAAACATTGTTTTCCTTTTTGTTTTTTATTGCCCCATCCCAGACTCGAACAAATATGATAGTTTAATATGTCGCGCACAACATTCTTATTTCCTCAATTCGTGACGAAATGTGACCCACAAAGTGAAATAAAAGTACACCAAATAAAATAAAATAAAAATGATGTATAACAGGACAGGAATACAGCAGTATTATTATTATTAATAATAATAATAATAATAATAATAATAATAATAATAATAATAATAATAATAATAATAATAATAATAATAATAATACAGTATTGAACATACTGGAAGCTATCAAATTTGTTGTCCTGTACGTGATTGTAATGCTGCTTGAATACTCCAGCACCTCGCTGGATTGAAACTGCACTTTTAAATAACCTGTGCAGGGAGGTGCTGTTTACCTCTATTTTACATCATGGGTCACATTTAAACAGTAATCGTTTCTGCTTGTTAGGTTTAATTTCGAGTTGTGTTTGCTGCCAAGATATGTTTTAGGTGTCTTAGTGGTAGTATTATCTACAGTAAATAATGCAGCTATATTCATATTCAGAATGTGATACAGTACTAAGACAGGGTCCAGTATTAGAAATTAATGTTCATTGACCATTTCCATACATTCTCTATATGTTTCCACATTGTGCTTGCAATCCACAGGGACAAGGGGCTCAGTGATGTTAACAACTAGAGCCCACAATTAACCAATACATTTAATGTAAAGAAATGGTTCATGTCTTTCTCATAGCTGCTTCTGTGTGTATACACCAGTGCTATTTATTGTGTGTAATTATCCGTCTTGTCTAAGAATGTGCAGATTATATATAAAAAGATATTTAGGAGAGAGTGGCCAGCGATGAGGGCTCTCCCGTGTGATAGCTGACCGCGACGTTAAAACTACTAGACAGTTACGATTGCGCATTAATGAGCGAGTGTAAAAGTTACATTGGGAGAAAAGATTTTCATTCATCACTATCTAGACATTTTGTAGATGCCAAACATTCAGTTTCAGATTAAGAAAGTGGGAACAATAGTATCATGGTTTACTACTTGTCTAACCTTACATAATTACATTTTTATTAATTAACAATTAACAAGACCAGAGCCAATAAACCTGTTATTTCTCTTTCCTTTCACTACCATATTCTAGTGTGCTTGTTCAGAATATGCGTGAATCCTGAAAACGTCTTGTTAATATGGGAACAAAGCCAGCAGTCACTTTATTGATTTCCCTGTGTATTAACCGCTATTGGAACACAGATGATTGTGTGAAAGATGGTAATAGACTTTCAATGTACATGTTTTAGAGCTAAACGTTTGTTGAGACAGTTCAAGCACTGCACTTTCAGGCAGCTGGTAGCAGTGTTTACCTGTTTCCTGGATGTTTGCCTTTTGCTCTTACTGTGGAAAGAATAAAAAATGAATGTAAGCAAAACCATTTCTTGAGAAGCGCATTTAGGAGAAAACTTGAGTCTCGAAACACATTTGTAAAGGCATCGGACTCTATTAGGGCGTTTCCAAGCTGTTGAACGTTGCTTATTATATACAGGTTTAAAAATCAGTGAAGCTCAAATAGCTCAGTTGGGAGAACGTTAGACTGAAGATCTAAAGGTCCCTGGTTTGATCCTGGGTTTTGGAAAGACAAGGCTTATTTTTGTATTAATATCTTGAATTAAAAACAGAGCACATTCTTATCTTCAATGTAATTGTAGGAAATAACAACGTATTACAGTACCATTTTCTAATGTCATTAAACACTTTAACTTTCCCTAGTAGCCTATTGCAAATGTGTGTATTTGTGATGTGGCTTTAAGATGGAAATAAATGTCAAATTGGACAGAAATAAGGCCTTGCTATAAAATATACAATATGTTTATTTATACACTTTAACCAGTAAAATATATCTGTATCTCTGTCTGTTTATATATCTATTGGTCTGTTATATGATCTATTTATCTGTATTATACAGTAATATAGGGTAAAGCACCAAATTCTGACCATATGCATTTCTAATACTCTTACTTGTTGCAATGAGATTTTTGAGCACAAATCAGGCTTGAAACCTAAAAGCTAAGCTTTTTTTACTGTTGCAAGTGCACGGGTCTATATGATTGATTGACTGATGGTATCTAGATAGGACATTTTCTCTAAATGGACATTTTACCCTGTGCATAAAATGTCCTTTACTTGAACTTTTTACCCTGTGCAGAACATTCCTGCAGCACATTTCCTTTAAATGGATTTACCTTGTGCAGGAAATTCCCTCTGATCAGCTCAGTGAATGAACCCACTCAACGACATGCTCAGTCCTGCTCTGAGCAGCTCATTGAATGAACCCACTCAACCACATGCTCAGTCCTGCTTCAGAGCAGAGCAGCTCAGTGAATGAACCAACTCAATGACACGTTCAGTCCTGCTCCCTCTGAGCAGCTCAGTGAATGAACCCACTCAACGACATGCTCTGAGCAGCTCAGTGAATGAACCCACTCAAACACACGCTCAGTCCTGCTCTGAGCAGCTCAGTGAATGAACCCACTCAATGACATGTTCAGTCCTGCTCCCTCTGAGCAGCTCAGTGAATGAACCCACTCAATGACAAATTCAGTCCTGCTCCCTCTGAGCAGCTCAGTGAATGAACCCACTCAACGACAAATTCAGTCCTGCTCCCTCTGAGCAGCTCAGTGAATGAACCCACTCAACGACATGCTCAGTCCTGCTCCCTCTGAGCAGCTCAGTGAATGAACCCACTCAACGACAAATTCAGTCCTGCTTCCTCTGAGCAGCTCAGTGAATGAACCCACTCAACGACATGCTCAGTCCTGCTCCCTCTGAGCAGCTCAGTGAATGAACCCACTCAACGACATGCTCAGTCCTGCTCTGAGCAGCTCAGTGAATGAACCCACTCAACGACATGCTCAGTCCTGCTCCCTCTGAGCAGCTCAGTGAATGAACCCACTCAACGACACACTCAGTCCTGCTCTCTGAGCAGCTCAGTCAATGAACCCACTCAACGACATGTTCAGTCCTGCTCTCTGAGCAGCTCAGTGAATGAACCCACTCAACGACATGCTCAGTCCTGCTCTGAGCAGCTCAGTGAATGAACCCACTCAACGACATGCTCAGTCCTGTTTTGAATAGCTCAGTGAATGAACCCACTGAACGGCACACTCAGCCCTGCTCCCTCTGAGCAAGCTCAGTGAATGAACCCACTCAACGACATGTTCAGTCCTGCTCTGAATAGCTCAGTGAATGAACCAACTCAATGACATGCTCAGTCCTGCTCCCTCTGAGCAGCTCAGTGAATGAACCCACTCAACGACACACTCAGCCCTGCTCCCTCTGAGCAGCTCAGTGAATGAACCCACTCAACGACACACTCAGCCCTGCTCCCTCTGAGCAGCTCAGTGAATGAACCCACTCAACGACACACTCAGTCCTGCTCTCTGAGCAGCTCAGTGAATGAACCCACTCAACGACATGCTCAGTCCTGCTCTGAATAACTCAGTGAATGAACCCACTCAATGACACACTCAGCCCTGCTCCCTCTGAGCAGCTCAGTGAATGAACCCACTCAACGGCACACTCAGTCCTGCTCCCTCTGAGCAGCTCAGTGAATGAACCCACTCAACGACATGCTCAGTCCTGCTCCCTCTGAGCAGCTCAGTGAATGAACCCACTCAACGACACACTCAGTCCTGCTCTGAATAGCTCAGTGAATGAACCCACTCAACGACACACTCAGTCCTGCTCCCTCTGAGCAGCTCAGTGAATGAACCCACTCAACGACACACTCAGCCCTGCTCCCTCTGAGCAGCTCAGTGAATGAACCCACTCAACGACACACTCAGTCCTGCTCTCTGAGCAGCTCAGTGAATGAACCCACTCAACGACACACTCAGCCCTGCTCCCTCTGAGCAGCTCAGTGAATGAACCCACTCAACGACACACTCAGCCCTGCTCCCTCTGAGCAGCTCAGTGAATGAACCCACTCAACGGCACACTCAGCCCTGCTCCCTCTGAGCAGCTCAGTGAATGAACCCACTCAACGACACACTCAGCCCTGCTCCCTCTGAGCATCTCAGTGAATGAACCCACTCAATGACACACTCAGCCCTGCTCCCTCTGAGCAGCTCAGTGAATGAACCCACTCAATGACATGCTCAGTCCTGCTCTGAATAATTCAGTGAATGAACCCACTCAATGACACACTCAGCCCTGCTCCCTCTGAGCAGCTCAGTGAATGAACCCACTCAACGACATGCTCAGTCCTGCTCCCTCTGAGCAAGCTCAGTGAATGAACCCACTCAACGACACACTCAGCCCTGCTCCCTCTGAGCAGCTCAGTGAATGAACCCACTCAACGGCACACTCAGCCCTGCTCCCTCTGAGCAAGCTCAGTGAATGAACCCACTCAACGGCACAGCCTCAATCCCTCTGAGCAAGCTCAGTGAATGAACCCACTCAACGGCACATTCAGTCCTGTTCCCTCTGAACAGATCATTTACTTAACAAACCCAATGACTTCAATGTGACATCATTAAGGAAAGCGATGTCATAATTTCTCTGGCAGTGAATTTTCAGCAGAATCTTCATTGCAGTGATTTACTCTTGAGAGGTAAGTTCACAGAGCTTCTGTTCTCTGGGGATTTATTTATTTATTAGATCAATATACATGTATTGTAATTGAGATGTGTATATTAAACAGACAATTTCATAAAATATATATTTTACAGTTAATAACGTGGTAAGTCACTACTAATTGTAATTCAATGTGGTTTGTGTGTGTTTTTAGTTATTGTATTTCAGGATTAGTATCCCTGCTCTATCGAGTTGCACCTCTTGCATTGTATTCTATTGTATTCTATTGTATTCAATATTATTCATTAAGGGGGGAAGGTGCATCCTATGGTTGATAATATATTTTTTATTCTTTAACTTTGTTTATCTACAGATTACCAGATAATAAAACATTCCTACTGCAGTTAATGAACATGATACCAATCACAAGGACTGATTCCCAGTGTTGTGTCCATATGGCCAGTCTTCAGGGAGGATGTGTCATGTGCTTAGTGATGTCATTGATGATGTCATATATGATGTCAGGTGTGACGGGAGATACACACATAAGGGTGCAGAGTTAAGGTTGCAATTTCCAAACCTTTTGAACTTTTGCAACCAAACCTTAACATTACTTTAACAAATAATTTATTGTTAACACAATTAGGTTTTGTCTTTTTATATTACATTGTTTCAATTGTATATGTATTAATCACTGTTTCTCTCTAATCTTATACACACGGATTGTCTTTATTCTGTATTAGATGTGTTCTACTGGGCAGACACATGGCAAATGACATTTAATAGAGAAAAGTGTAAGGTACTGCATGCAGGAAATAAAAATGTACATTATAAATATCATATGGGAGATAATGAAATTGGAGAAGGAATCTATGAAAAAGACCTAGGAGTTTTTGTTGACTCTTATGTCTTCATCTAGACAATGTGGGGAAGCTATAAAAAAGGCTAACAAGATGCTCGGATACATTGTGAAAAGTGTCGAATTTAAATCAAGCGAAGTAATGTTAAAACTGTACAATGCACTAGTAAGACCTCATCTTGAATATTGTGTGCAGTTCTGCTCACCTCACTATAAAAAAAGATATTGCTGCTCTAGAAAGAGTGCAAAGAAGAGCGACCAGAATTATTCCGGGCTTAAAAGGCATGTCATATGCAGACAGGCTAAAAGAATTGAATCTGTTCAGTCTTGAACAAAGAAGACTACGCAGCGACCTAATTCAAGCATTCAAAATTCTAAAAGGTAGTGACAATGTTGACCCAAGGGACTTTTTTGACCTGAAAAAAGAAAAAAGGACCAGGAGTCACAAATGGAGATTAGACAAAGGGGCATTCAAAACAGAAAATAGGAGGCACTTTTTTTACACAGAGAATTGTGAGGGTCTGGAATCAACTCCCCAGTAATGTTGTTGAAGCTGACACCCTGGGATCCTTCAAGAAGCTACTGATGAGATTCTGGGATCAATAAGCTACTAACAACCAAATGAGCAAGATGGGCCAAATGGCTTCCTCTCGTTTGTGAACTTTCTTATGTTCTTATGTTCTTATGTTCTTACCTGTTTTCTCATATTATTGTATATGTATTAATCACTGTTTCTTTCTAATATCATACACATGGATTGTCTTTATTCTGCCCCGCCCTCTCTCCCTCTCTCGCTGCACCAGCTAGGAGTTCAGATTTAGCTTCGTTATATTACAGAGCGCAATTCTTTACTAACTTTTACAAATGAGCTTATTAGAGGCTTCGTGTTTTCAAGATGGTTCAGGTGGAGTCCGGGCAGACTGACTGGAGCATCATTACAGGATACCGCACTGCGCTCGGCTTTGTGTGGCAGCTGATACACAAAATAACGAAATACTGTTAAAAAAATCGCATGTGTTGCTTTTTAATGCTAAATATGGATCTGGTATTCTAAGTATTATCTACATTTAATAATGCAGCTATATTCTTACTCAGAATGTAATACAGTATTAAGACAGGGTCCAGTATTAGAAATCAATGTTAATTGACAATTCCCATACATTCTATATATGTTTTCACATTGTGGTTGCAATCCACAGGGACAAGGGGCTCAGTGATGTTAACAGCTAGAGCCCACAATTAACCAATACATTTAATGTAAAGAAATGGTTCATATCTTTCTCATAGCTGCTTCTGTGTGTTTACACCAGTGCTATTTATTGTGTGTAATTATCCGTCTTGTCTAAGAATGTGCAGATTATATATAAAAAGATATTTATGAGAGAGTGACCGGCGATGAGGGCTCTCCCGTGTGATAGTTGACGCGATGGTAAAACTACTAGACAGTTACGATTGCGCATTAATGAGCGAGTATAAAAGTTACATTGGGAGAAAAGATATTCATTCACCACTATCTAGACATTTTGTAGATGCCAAACATTCAGCTTCAGATCTTAAATTCTGTGGCATACAAACAATATTTCAATCTGGAGGTGGTAATCTCGATCAAAAAAATCACAATATGAATCCAAAGGGATCTCCTATCTCCATACAGTACAAATTGAAGGATTAAATGAAGAGCTAGGATTATCATGTTTCCTGTGATATAATGTGCAAGCATACTTGTCTTTCATAAGAGCTTAAAATAAATGATAGAGCTTTGAGATGATGTCTGTTACTAGCAGATTGTTTAGAAATATACTCAATTATGTTACAACTGTTCTGTCTGAAATGTATCTGTAACATTTATGTAATGCCTTTGTGGTTTTTTGATAAATTTAATTTGCTAACAGACTGTTGTGATTTGTTTCTGTGATAAGCGATCGCTCTGTTTGCCGTATATTTTCTTTCTGTAAGAGGAGTGTCCTTGTGATCCCATATAGAAAGCGACGAAACAGGTCGCCCTCCTTAATATAACCTGATAAAGAACAAGTACACCCCCCCCCCCCAGGTGATTTACTGCAGCGTCAGGCATTGCAGGTTCAGGGGTGTACTGCAGTATTTAGACAGCTTGTCACTGTGAATAAGGATGGCTGAGCGGTCTAAGGCACTTCATTCATGTCACAGTCTCTCTGGAGATATGGGTTTGAATCCCATTTCCAACAAAAGAGTTTTGTTCATTTTTTTCTAAAAACATCCATCTGATGCTTGGTAATTTGAATGCATGTAATTATGCCTTTGCATTTGAATGTGTCATTGTTCAGCTTAACATGAGAAAAACATTGTGCGTGTGGCCGGTTAAATCATGGTGCAAATAACGCCAAGGTCGCAGGTTCGATCTTCGTACGGGCCATGACTTTTCTTCTTTAAATAAACCACACCCGCAGTAATGCTGTAGATGGCAGTATAGGCTAAATAATGAACCGAAGTCAACTGCCTTTGTTGAAACTATCATATTTGTGCAAGGCAACAATACCTGGGAAAATGTAAATACAATATCCTTTCTGTCAACGTTCATAATAATGAATACATCTTTATTTAAAAAATACGTAGCTATGTTACTGATCTTTTCAAAACCCCCGTACCCAAAAACAAAGTAGATATTTATTTATTTCAACTGAAAAACAGACTTGCTTCGTCATGGCTGCTGCCACAGCCCTAGGGCAGGCAGAATCTAGCGTGAGCAGACATCTCAGATAACAAGATCTGCAAAATATCACATAACAAAATCTGCAACTTATGTTCATTTTTATACAACATACAAAAGGATACGACACCACAATCTGTGTTGGAATCTGCCTTTCCAGTAATAAAACCACAGCCGTACTGGTGCGCATCTCCTCTCTGTGGGCAAGGTTAACTATAAACACCCAAGCGGCTTTATTTTACTGACAGTGTAGTACTTTGAGCGCACTTACAATCAAATTAACAATGTTGAATCTCTTTTCAAATAAAACCACAGCCGTACTGGTGCGCATCTCCTTTGTCGAGTAATTGCATTAGTGAGCGCTGAGCCTGCGGCTCAATTATGTATGAAGAACCGCTAATTATTAGGCTAATAAAAGCGAAAGCACTGTATATTTATTATTATTACAAAAATGGAATTGCCGATTTTTATTTATTTTTTTTATTTTTAATAATAATCAATCCCTAACTCCTGGACTGGGAAGTGTCTGCAATTGGATTCCTTACTCCAGACCTGTTGAGTGTGTTCATGTCATACAGCGAGAGCCCATCAACAAGCTGTCTGGCAGCTGATTAACATGAACAGACCACTGCACTAAACACTAACATATAAGAATTTTGCTAAAAGTCATTTTTGACTGCATGATATAAATGTCACCTTTCTACTTTAATCAAATGTGGTTTTTGGAAATATTCGCTTCAGAACAATGTTTTTATTCTGTCTGGATTCGATACTGCACAAGACACGCGCAGCATTTTAAATGTGCAATTCAAGCGTTAAACCAGAGCATTCGAGTTAAACAAATAAAATAAAAAAATGCTTATTTCATCTGTTATTCAATATTCACCTAATTCTGCATGCTAGATTTTCTAAAAAGATGCCTGTATTTGTAAATTTTAAATAGTTTTTAATGCAAAAAGCCCAGTCTGTTTTCTCCCAATGAAAGCACTTGACACACCCCTCTAAAATGGAAGCGCCCTTCCTTAGAGATCCCATAGATCAAGGAGCAATTTTAATTAAATTAGCTTTTCGTATGGAAAGAGAGATCGCCAAGATCCTTTGCATCATTCATATGTTTTGTATTTGAGCTCTATAGATTCGATCAGCAAGGTATCATTTATCTAATAAATCTGCTTGAGGCATACATTGCCCATCCCTCCCGGTGCAGCCGTGCGTTGACAGTAACACGGTCTACATGCACAGGGCTGTGCTTTTTTGCTAGTGGCGCATTCCTATACTCAGTTAGCGATGCTGAAAATATCGGCAAAGCCGCTGCATGCCGTGCAGTCTGAAGGGTCTACCTCGTCCTGAAGAGATTTCTTAATGTGTTCATCACATTCCTGGGACATACCATCAAAGAGGGCTTCTATGCAGTCTCAGGTTATCTACTAGGTTATATGCAATTTAATGAATAGGTAATCCCATCGTTATCGTTTATTAAGTAGGCTACATTATTATGCAGAGTTCCCCAACGTCACTGCTGCTGTGGACTGCTGTCAGATCCCCATCAAGGCACCCTCAGGACCAAATGAGGCAGATTTTGTGAACAGGAAATCCTTTCAAAGCATTAATGTACAGGTACTTATGATGTTATCACTTACATGAAATTAAAAATGAGCTACAATTCAGCAACTGATGCAAATAATCCAACATTTTAATGACAATTATACAATGCCAGTGCTAGACAGTAGGTGTCAGACATCATCCATGACTTGACCTCAATTATTCTCAGATGATCTGTGATAAATCCTGTGACATCATTGGTGTATGTGTGGTGCTCCACAAATAATAATAATAAAAAAAAAAAAAACTTACGCATTTAGCGTCTCTGCAATGTTTTTTCCATGCTTCCTCTCTGGACTTGGCTGCAGCAGCAGTGTTGCATTTAGTTGTGATAATGCTTTTAGATTCCTCAAAACTTTCCATTATAAGCTCTTGCTCAGTCAGGCTGAAAAAGTTACTCTCTGTTTCGACGTCATCTTTGGTGAAGATCATTGTTTCAGTGCTCTGTGATTTTCCCTTTGAGGAGCACGAGCACGCGCAATTACCAGGGTTTCTTCAGTCGGAATCGAGTTAACGAGAAATGTTATCTAGAAATGATCCTTGAAAATATAGTCTTAACTTTTATTGATAGTCCATCGCCCCCAACTGGCATGCGATACTTCATATGACACAATGACTGGGCAACAGCGCGGTTTACATTAACAATACAAACTAACTTGAGACAGCTTGAGAAGGCTAACAATATGCTCAGATACATTGTGAAGGCTAACAAGATGCTCGGATACATTGTGAAAAGTGTTGAATTTAAATCAAGGGAAGTAATGTTAAAACTGTACAATGCACTAGTAAGACCTCATCTTGAATATTGTGTGCAGTTCTGGTCACCTCGCTATAAAAAAGATATTGCTGCTCTAGAAAGAGTGTAAAGAAGAGCGACCAGAATTATTCCGGGCTTAAAAGGCATGTCATATGCAGACAGGCTAAAAGAATTGAATCTGTTCAGTCTTGAACAAAGGACACTACGTGGCGACCTAATTCAAGCATTCAAAATTCTAAAAGGTATTGACAGTGTCGACCCAAGGGACTTTTTCAGCCTGAAAAAAGAAACAAGGACCAGGAGTCACAAATGGAGATTAGACAAAGGGGCATTCACAACAGAAAATAAGAGGGACTTTTTTACACAGAGAATTGTGAGGGTCTGGAATCAACTCCCCAGTAATGTTGTTGAAGCTGACACCCTGGGATCCTTCAAGAAGCTGCTTGATGAGATTTTGGGATCAATAAGCTACTAACAACCAAACAAGCAAGATGGGCCGAATGGCCTCCTCTCGTTTGTAAACTTTCTTATGTTCTTATGTTCTTATGACTCAAGTCCGTTTTTCAGTTAAAATTAAGATCTGCTTTGTTTTTGTGTACGGGTGTTTTGAAAAGATCAGTCAAATAGCTCCATATTTTCAAATAAAGATGGATTTATTAGTATGAACATTGACAGAAAGGATATTGTATTTACATTTTCCCATGTGTGGTTGCCTTGTACAAATCTGATAGAGTTTCAACAAAGGCATTTGACTTCGCTTCATTATTTATCCTGTACTGCCATCTACAGCATTACTGCGGGTGTGGGTTTGCTTCTTTTTACAATAATATGGATGTTTTCACGCAAACCCGTGATAGCATGTAGCCGTGGCCGAGCTGTTACGCAACAGACTAGAAATCTATTGGGTTTCCCCGCGCAGGTCTGAATCCTGAACACTGCATATCCTTCCTTTTTAATTTTAGTTAGTTGTCATTACATCATTCATTGAGCAAATGTTGGTAAGTGCATAGAAAAGAATCCGAAGCATCCAAAGAATTGGGTGTTTTGGTCTCCGAATGGAGGCGTGGGTTCAAATCTCACTTCTGACGGGACAATTATACTTACTTTAATAGGAATAAATGTGTTCATTTTACTATAAAAGATTGTTTCAAGGAAATCAAAAATTGTGCAGTCGATTTATTCCTACTAATTGCCCTTTAAATTATCAGCAAAAAAGTAAATGCAGAGCGATGAGAAAGGGGGTTTTGTCCCCTTTTGTGCATAGACTACTAGCTCAGCCAGCATGAAGCAGTGTTGCATCTTTAATGGACCGGCAGACATTAAAAAGAAAGACATGGCCTACAGAGGATTAGGACATATTCCTAGTTAATAAGGCGAGAAAGGGATTTGAAATACTTGTTTAAAGCAGACATTCTTTAAAGGAAACTAGCAGCAATGTGCTAATTTATATCAAGAGATGTATCAATTGATCCCAAAATCTTGTCATGCATGCAAGTGTACCATTTAATTTGTATTTTAAATTGAACCAAAATGTCTTTCTTAACACATAGTGCATTATTGTTTATGTAAACAGACTACTTATTGAAGTCACTAAAAATATTTTGAATCCAAACATGTTATTTAACTTATTAAGATAGTTTTAATATTCCAAATAACATATTACTTTGAAAAACCTCTCTGTCAGCCATTGGATCGTGGTCCCAGGCTGGCATGCGGACCATTGAGAACAGTAAAAGATCTATTACTGGAAGAAGCTCAAATGTGACGCGCCCTCATTTAACATGCTATAGCAGGATCGACTCCATCTGCTGTTTACATTTCCTAACACGCTATGAGGATGAATACAAAGTTTGACACTCCTTGCAAGTGGGAGTAAACACAAGTTCTCTTCAGATGTAATGCCTTTAAGCTCAATCTAGTCCAGCGGAGTGCAAATCACATGACTATATTTTTATATTAGACAACTATACTACAGTCTTCCTTGTTCGTATAGAGGTCTCCCTGCCGATAATAAAGATCTTATTACTCTTTCAAAGACAGCATGATGTGCATCATGCATCATGACTCACACGATGAAGCAAATTCTGTATTAAAGTTTCTTTCATAAAGGTGCATGCCATGATGATGTGTGGGGGAAAAAAAAAAGATTCTCTGCCATATGAGGATGTTATTTGCCGTGATCTGGATTCTAACCGGGGTTGTTGCGGTAATGTACTACAAAACACAAAACAATGAAGAGTAGCTAGAGGACTGAATCGGCCCAGGTCTGGAACAGAACAGGTCCAAACCCTCGTGTCACCTCAGTGCTGGGACTGCTCCTCTGAGCAGACATTGCATGCAATCCTTTGCAAAAAGGGTGTAACACAGTCTTGTTTTTTTTTTTTTGTTCCTTTACATTTTTATATGTATGTAGGCTAATGCATGCATTCTAAATATATCAAAACCAAATCTCAGATTACTCATCTATAGCGACCACCTTTCGATGCCCATAGAAATGCTAGCCGCCAGGCAAAGGAATCAGACAATCCCTCAGGTAGACAGCAAGATGCGGATTTCTTAAAACAGAACTGGGTCTTCACATCTTTGGAAGCTTGTTGTACCATGTTACTAGCAGCGGTTGGCTCATTGGTCTAGGGGTATGATTGTCTCTTTGGGTGTGAGAGGCTGCGAGTTCACATCCCGCATGAGCCCATTTTTAATATTTTGTATTACACGTTTCCAATGACGATGCACTACCGGTACGCACTCAATCACATGACTGAAATATCACAGTCATGAAGGGCTCGGATTTAATTTAAAATATTTGATTTTGCAGCGCATGTAATTGCAACGATATTTTTTTTCTGTTGCAGGGCTAACAATAGGACGATATCACTCCTTAGAATGTGATTAATCATACAGCTCACGCTTACCATCCATATTTGTAGTTTTCCCGACAGAGCATTATCAAAGCATGGTCCCAAATGAACACCTTCGTTTAATGAGGCTTATTGGACTATAATGACTATTATAACCTCATGGAGCATTAAATCACAGTTAAACGCTAAAAGAGATGCTTTTAAAACTATTCGCCAATTTGAACAAATAAACACATTGCAGATGTAATTCAAAGCAGTTGGGGAATGTATTACTCGTTATTACAATCTTGAAAGAAAAAAGGGGGTATTAAAAAAACAACTCATTTACACTTCCAACAAACGAAATGTAACGTTACCATATTTAAAAGTAGTAAAAATATTATATGTAGAAAAAAATATTTGCACATTTTTCCATATGGTCTAGTGGTTAGGCTTCTTGGTTTTTCACCCAGGTGGCCCGGGTTCAACTCCTGGTATGAGAATTTGTTTATTTACTGGTGGAGGTATTTGTCAGATAAAAGGATAGAAAAATGACATCCCACATTGAAGGATGGGGAAACTTATAACCAGTGACCATTATAAAAACAAAAAAAACTCATTTTTGCTTATGTTAGCTGCAAGACAGTGAGACAGAGAAATTTGCATCTTGCTATCCCATCACACCTATGTGCACCAAATCAATGACGAATCTATACTTTTCAGTTCATATATTATCGGAATCAAAAAAGTGGTCTCTGTTGCATTGTGCAGCTGCAGTGTCGATAATAAAAACCTCTATGTTTGAGGCTTCATTTAATTTACTGTATTATTTAGAAGAAACACTGGAAAGTCAAATGTATTTGCTGTAGCAGGTAGCATTTACTTATTGCTCGTTCAGTAGCTTTGCGCAGTAGCAGTATCATAGCCCATGAGGTTTGTCCAAGGCATGATTACACCGTGTAACAAATTAATTTTTTTATTTTTTTGGTTCCTGGGTAGTAAGTGTTATTTCCTAATTGCTTATGCCTCAAAAGTATAGAACATAGCTATTATTCCCCACAAACTTTGCTTTTGTGACCAGGACAGTGATATTTTGAAATT
The DNA here is from genome assembly GCF_017654505.1 of Polyodon spathula. Taxonomy (NCBI): domain Eukaryota; kingdom Metazoa; phylum Chordata; class Actinopteri; order Acipenseriformes; family Polyodontidae; genus Polyodon; species Polyodon spathula. The sequence goes on along the minus strand of NC_054567.1, from coordinate 413,842 downwards.
TACCTATTTTCCAGAACATTCCAGATCATTCCAGATAGATTCAGTGCTGAGTAAACTTGAAGTAACTTCTAGAACTTTCCAGTAATATAAATAGTAGTATAAATACAGGGGCCTTAAGCCCACCAGTTCAGTTTAGTTCCAGCTGCCTAAGTGGATACATATCTGCATTTTTCTGAGATGGCATCAAGAGGCTGCAAGCATCCGGCAGACGCATTTTGCTATGTCTGCGGCCAATTTATCAAGACAAGAGCGAAAAAGTACTCCGTGGAAGCATCTGCTAAGATGTGTGAGGCCTACAAGGCATATTTTGGCATGCCTGTCGGGGATCAAGACAAACCCTGGGCACCTCATTTCACCTGCGAGCACTGCAAAAAAACTCTGGAAGGTAAGATGGACAATTGTTGCTCGGAATTTTATGTTATAAAATTTGTTAAAATTTGTAAAATTGTAAAAGTTTTTAATTTTAAAATGTTTTACAATTTTCAATGTTATTGAAAAAATATATATGAAAAATGTTGCGAGAATCTCTTACACATTAGTCATGGGTGAAATAAATGTATTTTTGTAGGATGGTACAGAGGGGAAAAGAGAGCCATGAAGTTCGCTATCCCAAGAATTTGGCGGGAACCCACTGACCACTCAAGCAACTGCTACTTCTGCATGGTGGACCCTTCCAAACGTCGGACTGGCAAGAATGCACCTGCTATCACGTATCCGGACCTTCCTTCATCCATCGCCCCTGTGCCACACTGCCATGAGCTCCCCGTACCCACTCCTCCGGAGAGAGAGCAGCCGTCTTTAGAAGAGAGCAGCAAGTCAGAGAGCGAGGAAGACGTTGTAGATCCAGATGACAATTTCAGAGGTGGAGCTGAGGAGAGAAACCCATACTACCCCAACCAAAAAGACCTCAACGACTTGATTAGAGATCTTGGTCTCACCAAGTCCAATGCCGAGCTTTTGACGTCTAGGCTCAAGCAGTGGAACTTGTTGGATGAAAGTGTGCAAGTCGCAGATCAGAGGAAGCGTCACCAACCTTTTTCCAGCTTCTTCACCCATCAAGATGGGCTCTGCTTCTGCCACAATGTGACCAGTCTGTTCGAGGCAATCGGAATCGTCTGTAACCAGAATTAGTGGCGCCTCTTCATTGACAGCTGATCCAGGAGCCTCAAAGCCGTGCTGCTCCATAATGGTAACAAGTACCCGTCTCTTCCCCTAGCTCACTTGGTGCACCTCAAAGAGGATTACAACAGCATCAAGACCTTGCTGGACGCCTTGAAGTATGATGAGTACGGCTGGGAGGTCATAGGAGACTTCAAAATGGTGGCATTCCTGATGGGTCACCAAGGCGGTTTTACCAAGTTTCCCTGCTATCTTTGCCTTTGGGACAGCAGGGACACCAAGACGCATTACCACAGGCGGGACTGGCCACAGCAGACCGAGTTCTCTGTGGGGAGGAACAACGTCAAGTGGGAGCCACTGTTGGACCCCCGGAAGGTGCTGATGCCACCACTGCACATCAAATTGGGCCTTATGAAACAATTTGTCAGAGCTCTAGATAAGGAGTCGGCAGCTTTCAAGTACCTTAAAGACTTCTTCCCTAAGCTGTCTGAGGCAAAGGTAAAAGCCAGTGTCTTCATCGGACCACAGATAAAGATCCTGGAGTGCAATGAATTCCCCAAGAAGCTCACTAGTAAGGAGAAAGCGGCTTGGAGTAGCTTTGTCGCAGTGGTTCGGGGCTTCCTGGGCAATCACAAGGTCGAAAACTATGTGGAGCTGGTTGAGACTCTAGTGAAGAACTACGGCACAATGGGCTGTAGGATGTCCCTCAAAGTCCATATCCTTGATGCTCATCTTGATAAATTCAAGGAGAACATGGGAGCGTACTCGGAGGAGCAAGGCGAGCGCTTCCACTAGGATATACTGGACTTTGAACGCCGCTACCAAGGACAGTATAACAAGAACATGGTGGGAGACTACATTTGGGGGCTGATTCATGAAAGTGATTTACAGTATAATCTCAAAAAACTACTCACTTCTAAATCTTTTGTAGTCATTTTTGTATTACTTTAGTATAAATACATGTTAATTTGGATTCATATGTTGTTTTTTTCTGACTTTATGTGAACGAAGAGACACAAATTCGCCAGTTTTCTCATTGGAAATAGGTAAATTTCAAAATATCACTGTCCTGGTCACAAAAGCAAAGTTTGTGGGGAATAATAACCATTTTCTATACTTTTGAGGAATAAGCAATTAGGAAATAACACTTACTACCTAGGAACAAAAATTGTGTTACATAGTGTTATTGCTGGTTGAAAACTTTAACCAATACTCCGCTGTGGTGACTTGAAATATAATCATTGCTGGCAATTTTTGACCATCTCACAGAGTCTGCTATCATCTAGTTGAAAGAAGAGAACAAATGTTGATATTGTGACTTTCTGGGTTTGTTTTTGTATTCAACTGATTGGGCACAACAATTGCATTGGTCTCTTTTTTCTTTATTAACATATACATGTATTTACAAGGTTAGGAGCCGCTTCTCCTGTCTTTTAAATTAGCTTACAATGCAATTGGAATGCATTCTGAATGTGTAAGCTAACAAACTATCATCTTTCATTTCACAAAACACAGGGCTTTTACCACAGACTTTTTTTTCCCCTTTATTCCCAAAATTATATGTCCACAAAAAAAACCCCAATACCCAACACCCTTTCAAAAATAATTCTCAAATTTTATGTTCACACAAAAAAAACCTCAAAACTACCCCCAAAACTACTCCAAACTATTTCCCTCTCTTTCTCAACAGTTCTTCTGACTTCTTTTTAGCTTCAAACAAAATCCTCATTTTTTCTTCTTCATAACACCTCCATTCTCCCTCTGAAAATCTCACTCCCCATATCCTCTCCTTCCAGCTCATCAACTTTTCAAAATCCTTGGGACATGCCCACCTCATTAAGTCTTCTAAATCTTTTTCCGTCAACCCGACACTCTTCTTCTTTACCTCTTTCCCTCCCTCTGCCTTCTTCTTCTTTTCCTCTTCCTCCACCCTATCATCCCAACTCATGTTTGATGCTGCACCCTCCTCTCCTCCTCTCGTTCTCCTTGATTGAGATAGACCAGCCCTCTCTTCCTTCCCTTCTCTATCCTTCCTCTTCCTCTGCACCTCTCCCTCCACTCCTTC
>NC_054567.1:393158-405658 GCF_017654505.1 Polyodon spathula | reverse complement strand
GAACGCTAAAGAGTTTTTTAAACTGAAATCTGAGTCCAAAAATAACGTGGAATCATCAGCGTACTGTGAGATTTTCAATACCTCTCCCTTACTACCTGGGATTACCACCCGTCCCCCCGTAGAGCCGCTGCAAAGGGCTCCACAAACAAGACATAGAGAGGAGAGAGCGGACAACCCTGCCTTACTCCCGATACCTGTCGGACTGCTCTCCCCAAATTCCCATTCACTCTGAGACTACTGAAAACCCCATTATACATAATGTCCAACCACCTCAAAAATTGCTCACCAAACCCGAAATTTTGCAAAACCTTGAACAAAAACCCATGATGTACCCAGTCAAAAGCCTTTTGCTGATCTAAACTAACAAGCATCAGTGGTATCCTCCTGTCCTCCGCCCAGCCAATCACGTCACGAATCAGCTGCAGGTTCCACTGGGCAGACCTGCCTGGGACTCCACAAGTCTGGTCTGTGTGCACAATATGGGGCATCGCTCCCAAGCCTGCCTGTAAGGACCTTTGCTGTTAATTTATAATCGGCATTTAATAAGGTAATAGGCCTCCAGTTCTGCAGATCAGACTTCTCTCCTTTCTTAAAAAAAGAGTGACAATGCCCTCCTTCATTGATCTCCCTAGTTCACCTTGTTTAAAGATAGCCTGAACTACCACCAAAACATCCTTTCCCAACACATTCCAAAATGCCAAATAGAATTCTTTCCCAAGCACATCAGATCCTGGTACCTTTCTGCTTTTCATCCCTTTCAAGGCTGCTGTCAGCTCCTCTAACAGTATTGGCTTTTCCAAGTCCTCTACTACTTCTTCTGGTACTCGGGACAACACCTGAGCAAGGAAGTGGCTCCCCTCCCCCTCGCTCACATCTCGCACCGAAAACAGATCTTCATAAAAGGAGCTAGCACATTCCAGTACCTCCGCAGGGTCCAATACTTCCCTGTTTTGCTTGTCCCTCAGGCTAGTGATTACCTGCCTACTCTGTCTGCCTCTGATTTGCCTAAAGAAAGAATGAGTGCAGCTTCAGTGTTAAAGACCACTTCTCCTTGCCTCCGGAACAAAAACTGTGTGGCTTTTAAAGTAAAAATATCCTTCAACTGCTGTTTCACCTCTGCAAAATACTTCCAATTAACTGTGTGTCCCCTATTACCTAGAATGTATAATCCTTCCAAAATCCACTGTAATCTGAAAATCTCCTTCCTTTCCCTTTTAGCCTTAGCTTTACCATACTCTTGTGACATTACTTTCACCCTCCTTTTCACCTCCTCCCACCACTCTACCACTGAACTGAAATATGGCTTCAACCCCACCCAAAACTGATAGTGCTCTAAAAAAGACTCACAGAACTCTCTCTCCTCAAGTACTTTGTTGTTAAATTTCCAATAACCTTTGCCAAACAAGGGAGCTTTAACTAATACTTTGAGTGATATTAGGTCATGATCTGAAAACCACATAAGGAGAACAGACCCAGATGCAACTGAAAATTTTTGCTAACAAAAAAATAATCTAGCCTGCTACTAGACCCTCTGGAATTCCTCCAAGTGTCCCCCTTCATTTTTAATTTTGCAAAGGCATCAACTAACTCAAAATTTGTTAACAGGGATTTCAGATATTTAAAACTAAAATCTGCATCTTGAGCTACGTCCAAATTAATATTAAAGTCCCCTCCCATCACCACCACTCTATTAGTGACCAACAAATCCCCTAACTCAGCAAACAGATCTGCCCTTGCAGACATAAGAGGGTTTGCATATATATTAATAAATCTAAACTGTGTCCCCCCACAATCAGCATCCACCATTAAGACCCTCCCCGGTACAGGTGAAACAATGTGTACAATTCCCACATTTTGACCCTTAAAAATAATCCCCACTCCTGAAGAATGAACCCCCCCCCCCCCCCCCCCCACACTCCAACGGGACTCACCAGCCCCCCATTCTGTACTGAAGGCCTCTACATACTTCTCATCTTTAAGGTGTACCTCTTGAAAAAAACAAACCGAAAAATCATATAATCGTAAAGAGGTAAACACAGCTGTCCTCTTCACTTTGTCTCTCAACCCCCTGAAATTTATAGACATTAGATTCAAGGAAGACATTTATATAAGCTAAAAGAAAAAAAGAAAGAAAAACAAACAAAACTCAAGTCCCTTTTTTTTCTTCTAAAGCAGGCATATGTCCTGGCCCACCTTCAGGAGGACCTTCCTTCTCCTGGCTGGGTAGCATTTGCCTAATATAGTGATTACCAAGAGCCAGAACTTGCTCTTTGATTTCTTCTAAAGTAGCTCCGAGTTCAGCACTGCCTGTGCTGCTTTCACTCCAGTCTCTAACAGCACCCTCCTCTGACAGTTCTTCTAAAGCTTCCCCCTCCTCTTCTACCAGCAAAGCATCATAGGGATTAATGGAAAATGGGATCCCCTCTATCTTCCGTTTAGTGACAGCCTCTGATTGACTCTTTGATGGTTCGTCAATGCTTTTCCGTTTCTCCCTACCTCTCTTCATCTCGCTCCAGTGCTGCTGGTTCCCAGGAAACGATTCGCTGTAGTCACGGGAGGAAGCCAGCACCCTCCGACTGGGTCCGTCTGCAACCTCCTCCTCTTCCTCCTTCTCCTCCTCCATTTCCTGTGGAGTTTCTGGGACAGTCTCCCCTGCATCTGCTGATTCTTCTTCCACCAGCTCCTCTCTTCGGACTGCATCTGCATATGTTGTACTCCTCTTTGGGCACTGTTTGAACAGGTGCTCCTCGGAGTTACAGATGCTGCATTTTTTTATTTTGTCACTGTCCTTGGTCTCATGATCTGTGCCTTGGCAGTTGCGACAGACCATGTTCTTGCAAGTGGCAGCCAGGTGCCCAAAAATCCCACATTTCCTGCAGTACTGGGGCTGTCCGCTGTAAAACAGGTAGCCCCTGTTTGGCCCGATTGTAAAGTTGGCCGGCGGGTGCTTAAACCCATCAGAGCTGCTCTTATCAGGCTTTAGAGTTACCCGGAACTGTCTTTTGCCTGTCCATATGCCATGCTTGTCTCTGACTGGTAATCCCCCGGAAACAGTTTTGCAGTACCGAGACAAGAACAGTTCAATATCAAAGTCACTGATATATGGGTTAAACATGTGGACTGTTATTACCCTGTGGGCTTTGTGCCAAAGTGGCTCCATACTATAAAAAGACAAAGGCTTTTCTGTTGCTTTCTCTTCAAAAGTCTTTAGAAAGGTTTCGTAAATAAAACCAGTTTCAAAAGTTAAGTCCAAAAATTTTTGGCTGTTATTCACCTGTAGGCAGTAGATCTGAGCAGGTACAAAGCGCAGTTGCTCCAGCAACACCTTCTCCACGAACTGATCTCGATCCAGGAAATCCTCCTTGTTCTCTTCTTTCCATCTGAAACGGACGGTATTCCGTAGTCCAGCCCTGGGTGCTGACTTGAATGAAGATTTAGACGCCATCGTCGTATCACCTTCTTTTTCTCTCAGATAGAGCAAACTGCGGTCATGCCACCCACTTGCTCTGAGCCAAGAGGCCGAGAAGCGATGCCCACAACAGTTTTGGCCAAATGCCCCGGGCGCGGCCGCCCGCCGGAGCAGCCGTGGTACTTGCTTCTCGGGTGCCGGGAAAGAAAGAAAGAAAGAAAGAAAGAAAGAAAGAAAGAAAGAAAGAAAGGTGCCGGGCTCCAACGGGGGCGACCGCCCTTTCTGTGCTCGTTCTGCTTTTAAACTCCAGGTGGAGCCCCTCCCTGAGGGGAAGGGCTGTCCAAAAATTGGATCGAACTCGTAAATGCTCCTCTCCACGGAAATCTTTAATAAAAGGCGAAAGATTTATTCAAGCTGTAGAGAAGCCAGAGTGTGCCTTTGCTGGCGGCCGAGCCCTTCCGGCCGGCCCAAAGGCCCTCCCCTCTGCCAAGCGGCAGCAAGGCCACGCAAAACAAAAACAGGGAACTCTTCCCAAAACGCATCTGCCGTTCCGCCCCGGCGAAAGGGCGCTTTGCTGCTGCTGCTGCCGCCGCCTTGAAAGCCAGGGCTCCTTGCTTGCCCCACTCAACAGCTCCGAATCCGCTTTACAGCTGCGCTCCTCTCCTCCTCCCGCGAGCGCAAGGCCTTCTGGGTACACTGGCCTGCTGCGTGTGTTAGGCCTGCCTGAATATTAAATATAAAAAAAAAAAAAAAAAAAAAAAAAGAACAAAAAGAGCGGGAAAACAGCACGTCCCAGGAAAAGGGAGGGGAGGGGCGCGCGCCCTTTAGCGCTCGCTCGCTCTCTCTCTCTCTCTCTCTCTCTCTCTCTTTCTCTTTCTTGACCTTTCTGAGAACTGTGCACCGTTCCCGGAGGTACTGCAATACCGGGTCGATGCGTGGAGTGGACGGAGCAAGCCCCGCTTCCATCTCCCGCTTCCAAAAATCCATTTAATATAGACGGTCCCCCTATGGGGGACGTATCAGATATTAAACTGATAAGAACAGATTTTTATTTTTTTTATTTTAATAAATTTATTAAATCTTTTCAAAAAAACACAAACAAAAATGCAAACTGTAAACCACAAATACTTATCCATTCCACAAACTAAATAATACTTCACAAAAACAATTCATTTGTACATTTCAAAAGCACAAACTTATTATCATTACAAAACCAAAACATACAATCAAAATATATGCAAATTTTCAAAAAAAATACTAATACTCCTCTAAACACAATCCCACTCACCCACCCATCTCTAATTCTAAATACACCTTTTACATTAAACCCTTCCACCTCTCTAACTCTAAATACACCTCCTAAGAAAAACAAGAAACTAAAAAACATTATTTTCTCCTAAACTTCTCCCCCCTCTTTATTGCCTCCACCAAAATTTTTCGTCTTTCTTCCTCATAACACTTCCACTCCGCCTCTGTTATTCTTCCTTTCTTCATCCTCTCCTTCCACGCCAGAAGCTCGGCGAACTCTTTGCCACACAAAGTCCTCATTATAGTCTCCTCTTTTTTACGGAGATCCATATCTTCCTCTTTCTTCTGCTCTTTTTTGCGGGTATCACTCTCTTCATCTTTCTTCTCTTCCTCTTTCTCCATTCTCTCACCCCAACTTGGGCTCTCTGTTTCACCTTTCTCTCCTCTACTCCTACTTCTCAATTGGCCATCACTGGTCCCCTCCTCATTCCTGTCTCTTTCCTTTCTCTTCCTCTGCACCTCTCCCTCCTCTTCCTCCATCGGAACAGAAGTGGAGTGTCTTGCTGGTCTTTCTTTGAACTACAGCCACCTCTTTTTTCTTCCTCCTCCCCTGAAACTCCACCCCTTTCCTTTGTCTCCTCCGGTCTTGTTTTTCCCGCCATTCCGCCCTTTGCCGCTTCAGCATAACTCTTCTCCCTCTTCCCAAAGTCCTTGTACAGATGGTCAGCCGCTCCACAAAGATTACATTTCTTCCCTTCTCCACATTCTCGACTAACATGCCCAACCTCACCACAGTTCCTGCACACTGTCTCTGTACAGTCTGCAGCATAATGGTCTGCTGCAGCACATTTATAGCACACATTAGGCTTTCCTACGTACCTTACTATGCCTCGATTCGGTCCAATATAAAACACTGGTTTCAGTCCTGCATGGGTTCCACTTTTCTTCCCCATATTAAACCTCCCATAAAACTTCCTCTAGTTAGTCCATATTCCAGCAGAGTCCATCTCTTTAACAAGGCCATGTTTCACAGTGAAAAACCTTTCAATAAAACTCCTTATTTCTTCTTCCAGAACTTGTGGGCTGTTCATCCGTACATGAAAAGTTTTCCATTCTAATGTAAAAATTGGTTCAAAGTAAAACTCACTTGCAAATTCCTCCTGGCTCTCCTCAAACAGTCCTTTTTTCTCCCAGCAGATGTCCTCGCTGTTCAAAGTAACATCAAAGAGTCCTCTTTTCCCATAATCCTCCACGAATCTCTTTTGTCCCAATTTCTGTAATTCCGGATTTTTCACCTGGAACCGTAGCGTGTTCTTACTGGTGCTGTACTGCATAGCTCTGCTCCCAGCTAAAAACTGCTTTTTTTCCAAACGCCTTCTCTTTTCCTGAGCATGCAAATGAGTTGCGGTCAAGCCACACCCTCACTTGGTATGAGCCAAGAGGCTGAGAAGCGATGCCCACAATGGTTTTGGCCAAACGCCCAGGGCGCGGCCACCCGCCGGAGCAGCCGTGGTACTTGCTTCTCGGGCGGAGGGAAAGAAAGAAAGAAAGAAAGAAAGAAAGAAAGAAAGATGCCGGGCTCCAACGGGGTCGACCTCCCTTTCTGTGCTCATTCTGCTTTTAAACTCCAGGTGGAGCCCCTCCCTGAGGGGAAGGGCTGTCCAAAAATTGGATCGAATTCGTAAATGCTCCTCTCCACGGAAATCTTTAATAAAAGGCGAAAGATTTATTCAAGCTGTAGAGAAGCCAGAGTGTGCCTTTGCTGGCAGCCGAGCCCTTCCGGCCGGCCCAAAGGCCCTCCCCTCTGCCAAACGGCAGCAAGGCCACGCAAAACAAAAACAGGGAACTCTTCCCAAAACGCATCTGCCATTCCGCCCCGGCGAAAGGGCGCTTTGCTGCTGCTGCTGCCGCCGCCTTGAAAGCCAGGGCTCCTTGCTTGCCCCACTCAACAGCTCCGAATCCGCTTTACAGCTGCACTCCTCTCCTCCTCCCGCGAGCACAAGGCCTTCTGGGTACACTGGCCTGCTGCGTGTGTTATGCCTGCCTGAATATTAAATATAAAAAAAAAAAAAAAAAGAAGAAGAAAAAGAGCGGGAAAACAGCACGTCCCAAGAAAAGGGAGGGGAGGGGCGCGCGCCCTTTAGCGCTCGCTCTCGCTCTCTCTCTCGCACCGTTCCCGGAGGTACTGCAATACCGGGTCGATGCGTGGAGTGGACGGAGCAAGCCCCGCTTCCATCTCCCGCTTCCAAAAATCCATTTAATATAAACGGTCCCACTATGGGGGACGTATCAGATATTAAACTGATAAGAACAGATTTTTTTTTTCTTTTTTTTGCTCAGAAATTAGTCTCACTTTTCCCAGAAATTAAGACCGTATCTTCATCGCAGTTTTCACAATTATTCACATTACTTTATTTACACAAATTCCCCTTTCCAACCTCCCCCAACCTTGGTTAAATGCCTCCTCCCCCATCTTCCTGTTTTCCAACTTACATTCTACCCTCACCCGTGATTTCACTTCCCAAACCAACTGTGCCACCGACTTCCCTTGTTTCTTTTTTTTACACTGCTCATTTCTATCCCTCCACACAATTTCTTTCCCAATACTAATAACGCTCCAAATTACCCCCCCTACTTCCCTCCCCATCCCTTCCAACCCTTCCCCCATAATATAAACTCAGGATTTAACTCAAGATTTTCTTTAACTAACCTTAATAACTTTTTTATTTCTCCCCAGAAGCCATTAACCACATGGCAACCCCAAAAGGCATGCCACACCATCTCCTCCTGCGTACACCCCCTTGGACACCTGCCGTTGAGAATCTGACCTTCTCGATGTAGTCTCTCCCTTACAGGTAACCTATCTAAGGCCGCCAACCAATTCAAATCTTTTATTTCATTAGGCTGACTTTTTAGTTGTATTGTTCCCCAATTAATTTTCCTATCACCCACCTTCACCACCCCTGATAATAGTATTTTCCCTTTTAAAACTTTGTACATTTTCTTATGCTCCTCTACCAAATCATCTTTGAGCACCTCTGGGTGTGCTCTTAAAAATAATGCCATCTTTTCATAATGCCATGGTAACTGCTCAGCCTTTGTTCCTGCATTATCCCATGACACTAAACATTTAACTAAAAAAGCCCCCCACAGTTTCATAAAATAATATGCCTTATGGTGTACTTTTTCCTTTAGCATTTTAACTACAAAACATACAAACAAAATCTCCAATTTCAAAGGAATAAACACTATACCCCTCCCCCCTCTTCAATCTCCAAATACATTTGTTCCCTTTTAACTGGTTCATACCTGCCTCCCCAAATAAAAGAAAACACTAACCTGGTTAATATCAATTTATACTTAGTTGGAACAGGAAAGATTAAGGCTAAGTAAATCAGACCTGATAAAACATCAGCCTTAATAACTAACCCCTTACCCGTAATACTAAGCCTTCTAGTTCTCCATAAATCTAATTTTTTCTTCACCCTTTCAATTTTTTCCTCCCAATTCTTTTCAGCTGAATTGCTGTTATAAAATTTGACTCCCAGAATTTTTAGCCCATCATTGCAAATAGAAAAACCGTGCCTTACGTCTTTCCTGTTCCTCCAACCACCACAGTACATTATTGCCGATTTCCCGACATTAATTGCAGACCCTGTCGCTTCACAATATAACCCCAACACCTCTACTATTTTGTCCAATCCTCGATCTGTGGTGAAAAAAACAGTGGTTTCGTCTGCGTACTGAGCCACTTTTGCCCTCTCTCCACTCCCCCCAGGGATATGCACCCCCTCAATCCCCTTCTCCTGCCTTAACATCTCTGCCAAAGGTTCAATGAATATAACATATAACAAGGGAGAAAGAGGACACCCTTGCCTAACTCTTCCTTTCTGCTCCACTAAGGCACCCAGAGTTCCATTAATTTTCAACTTACTAAACACATTATTGTACAAGACCTTCACCCAGGCCAAAAAATTATCCCCAAAATTCATTTTCTTTAATACTTTAAACAAAAAATTATGATTCACACGATCAAAGGGTTTTTCCTGATCTAAACTTAAAATCCCCAATGCCAAATCCCTATCTTCTGCCCAACTAATCAAATCTCTTATTAAGGATAAATTATAAGACCCCGTCCTACCCCGCACCCCACAAGTTTGGTCCTCACTCACCACCACTCCCATCACTCCCTTTAATCTGTTAACTAATACCTTACTTAAAATTTTGTAGTCCACACACAATAATGTTATTGGTCTCCAGTTTCTGATGTCTCTCTTATCCCCCTTTTTATATATTAAATGAATAATCCCCGACTTCATTGACTCACTGAGCTCTTTTCTCTTAAAAATGTCCTTATAGACCTCCACCAAATCCCTTTTAACTAAATCCCACATTGAAACAAAAAATTATTTTGGAAGTCCATCCCCCCAGGGGTCTTATTCCCCTTCATAGAGAATAAGGCTCTCTCTACTTCTTCCACTGTAATTTCCCCCTCCAATTCAAACTTATCCTCCTCACTCAACCTCCTCCCTACTTTGCTTAACAGCAGCTCACCCTTCTCCTCATCCACAGCTCTTTCAGCAAACATCTCCTTGTAAAAACAGCACACATAATCAAAAACTTCCTCCTTCCTACTCACTACCTTCCCTTCACCAGTAACAACACCCTCCACCCATTCTCTTCGCTGTTTTTGTTTGATTGTCTGAAAAAAATATTTGGTTATTTTCTCATCTTTCTCTCTCTCTTCTTTAGCTAAGGCGGCAAATTCTTTGACTATCCTCACATAAAACTCCCTAATTTCCTTCTTTGCCTCTATAATTTCTTCCTCCACCTGTAACCCCCTATTCCTTTCACCTATTAACCTTTGTAACCTCCCATTTACCCTCCTCACCGCTTTTCTCTCTGGAGTACCGTCTGCAGAATTGTGCTAAATTAACTTTCAGCCTCCCCCACCATACTAAAATACTGCTAAACCCCCCCTTAAATTCTTGCCATAATTTGTAGAATTCTCTCACCTTATTCACAAATATCTCATCCTGTAATAAACTAATATTAAATTTCCAAAACCCCTTCCCAATATTCACTCCACCCCCCTCCATTGACATCACTATCATATCATGATCAGACCCCCAACATGGTAATATCTTACACTCTTTAACCTGAATTTCCTGTGAAACAAAAAAATAATCTAACCTACTTTGATGCCCCCTAGTGTTCCTCCATGTGTACCCCATTCCATCTTTATACAACCCTCTGTATGCATCCTTTAATTTATAATTTTGAGTTTCTTTTAACAGATATTTCCCTGTAAAATCCAGCTCAGCTCCCCTTCCTATATTATCTATTGAAGTATTAAAATCACCTCCCAATATAACCTTTTTGTTAGTATCTAACAAAAACACAAAATCCTTGAAAAACTGTAATCTTTTGGTAGGATTGCATGGTGCATAGATATTAATAAACCTATATTTCTGCCCCCCCCATCATACTGTCTACTACCATTAATCTCCCTGGTACCATCGTTAACACATCTTCAATCATAATTTCACTACCCTTGACCAGTACCCCCAATCCATCAGCGTGTACATTACCCACACTCCAAAATGAAACCCCCCCAGTCCAGTCCTTTGAGAACTTTTTATAGTCCATCTCATCCCGAAGGTGACACTCTTGCAAAAAACAAATGTCAAAGGGCAATGATGCCAGAGACAAAAACACTGCAGCTCTTTTCTCCCTATCCCTTAAGCCCCTTACATTTAAAGTTACTAACTTGACATTCATCGAGAAGAATTAAGGTGTCTCTGCCACCACCATAACTACGACAACTTTAGCTATGTCATCCTGCTCCAAAAAATCCACTGAATTCTGTGAATCCGCATCTGACACTGCCACCCCCTGGCCACACTGGATAGGCTGTGAAGCCACACTGCTATTACTGCCACTCTCATCGTCCTCCTCTGATGGTGTCAACTCAGGTATCAAGGGAGAGTTTCCTGCTTCTGAAGGCTCAACACTAGAAACCTCTTCTTCAAGTGCTCCATAAGAATTTGCAGTGTCCACCAGAAAAATTTTACTTTCACCTTCTGATTGCTCCTTACACTTTCTTTTGCCTGTTGCTCTCTTTGCAACACTCCAGTTTTCTTCTTCCATAGGGACAGACTGGCCCAGAAGCTGACTTCCTTCAACTGCAATACCCTCCCCGGCCTGAGACCGCAGCTCTTCCCCCCAAGATGCACCAGAAGACCCAGCCGCATTCCCAGGTAAGTTTTCAGTTAAAACCTGATTTTTTCCTTTGTTCATGGTAGTTGTTTCCTCTACCTCAGCTCTTGCAGTTGCTGTGACCTCCATTTCAGCATCTACACCTGCCAGCTCCTCCGCTGCCGCCACAACCTCACTATCGGTTAAGGAGGCTGCCGGTCCCTCCTCTTGTTGTTTTCCGTTTGTATTCTCCATATCCCTTATGACATCCTCAATTGGATGCAGGCCTACCACAGCCCCTGCATATGATCTTCCCTCTTAACATGGCTTGCATCTCCACAATTCAATGAAAAGCACCCACGGGCCCAGAGGTCCCCAAACACCAATGGGAACATCAATGCGTGACATCACTGATGTGACGCACAGGTATAATAGAGGCGAGGTAAGATTGAGTGAACATCCCATCTCATGACTTGTGATTCTGAACTGCAACCTTCACGTTATTTTAACAAAGCTTTTATTACTGAATGTGTACACGTATAATATATATTCCTTCTTGGTCCACTTTCAGTCCAGCTACATGTTATGGAAACTGAATGCTCAGCGAGGTTGGTTATCTGCTAGATTTTATACACAAGTCTAGCGAGTGAATAGAAAATAAAATGGATGTTAATACAGCAATCCTTTTTTTCTTTTGTTCGGATCGGTGAATTTGTGTGATAACCGTTTTATGTAGAACTGTTTGTTCGCTAGAATCCAGTTTAATGGAAACTGTTTTTTCTACGGTAAGACTTGTATATATTGTATGTTTGTGGGAAATTTTGCTAGAAAATATGCTTGTCTTCTTGATGGAAACACAGCTAGTGATTATTCTGACTTAACTGTAAAACAGCATTAAGGCACAGGGGCCTGGTTTATATGATATAACCACACGGAACGCGTTCAAAGCGCGGTGCATCGTGTTAACCCATCATCACCCAGGAGTGCCTTAATGCTATTATAAAACCATTAGAAAACTCTTCCTTTTAAAATGAAATAAAACCATTATACAACTATCAGATTTATTTTCTTTTAAAATGAAATAAAACCATTAGACTTACTTTTTAAATAAAGCCATTATAACATTAGTAATTTACTTTTTAAATTAACACAGCAAATTAAAAAAAGCATCCAATAACAGTAGCTATCACTGCACACAAGAATATAGTTTTAAAAGTAAACTTTTGTTTAAAGGTATTTTATTTTAACAGATTAACGTGTTCGTTCATAAACACAATATTAATTCATGAAGATGGGTATTCAGTAAATATTTTTTGTGCATGCATTATATCAGCCGTTTATATGCAATGTACCATTTCATTAATGGACATACTTGTAAAGAGGGAACTGTAATGCAAATTAATATATAACCATTTCAACAAAAAACATGTTCACTGAAGCCTCTGACGCATTTTCAGCGTCTTCTTGAGCAGCATGTTGTATAGAAACCATTAAAACAAATTAACACTGAGTTTAACGGAGCTCTCTTCCGTCGCGTCTCTGTGTGCAGTCCTGTCGCTGACTCGCTCTACACTCGCACGTGGTATTATGCAGACTGCAGCAGACATTCAACAAAAATTAATAAATAAATAAATTAACTAACCAG